>NC_069499.1:318066167-318371167 GCF_027579735.1 Bombina bombina | reverse complement strand
ACATTTCTGACATTCAAAAACAAAACAAAAACAAATCAGTGACCAATATAGCCACCTTTCTTTGCAAGGACACTCAAAAGCCTGCCATCCATGGATTCTGTCAGTGTTTTGATCTGTTCACCATCAACATTGTGTGCAGCAGCAACTACAGCCTCCCAGACACTGTTCAGAGAGGTGTACTATTTTCCCTCCTTGTAAATCTCACATTTGATGATGGACCACAGGTTCTCAATGGGGTTCAGATCAGGTGAACAAGGAGGCCATGTCATTAGATTTTCTTCTTTTATATCCTTTCTTGCCAGCCACGCTGTGGAGTACTTGGACGCGTGTGATGGAGCATTGTCCTGCATGAAAATCATGTTTTTCTTGAAGGATGCAGACTTCTTCCTGTACCACTGCTTGAAGAAGGTGTCTTCCAGAAACTGGCAGTAGGACTGGGAGTTGAGCTTGACTCCATCCTCAACCCGAAAAAAAGCCCCACAAGCTCATCTTTGATGATACCAGCCCAAACCAGTACTCCACCTCCACCTTGCTGGCGTCTGAGTCGGACTGGAGCTCTCTGCCCTTTACCAATCCAGCCACGGGCCCATCCATCTGGCCCATCAAGACTCACTCTCATTTCATCAGTCCATAAAACCTTAGAAAAATCAGTCTTGAGATATTTCTTGGCCCAGTCTTGACGTTTCAGCTTGTGTGTCTTGTTCAGTGGTGGTCGTCTTTCAGCCTTTCTTACCTTGGCCATGTCTCTGAGTATTGCACAACTTGTGCTTTTGGGCACTCCAGTGATGTTGCAGCTCTGAAATATGGCCAAACTGGTGGCAAGTGGCATCTTGGCAGCTGCACGCTTGACTTTTCTTGACTTTGGGCAGTTATTTTGCGCCTTGGTTTTTCCACACGCTTCTTGCGACCCTGTTGACTATTTTGAATGAAACGCTTG
The DNA here is from genome assembly GCF_027579735.1 of Bombina bombina. NCBI lineage: Eukaryota > Metazoa > Chordata > Amphibia > Anura > Bombinatoridae > Bombina > Bombina bombina. The sequence goes on along the minus strand of NC_069499.1, from coordinate 318,370,230 downwards.
ATTGTTCGATGATCACGCTTCAGAAGCTTTGCAATTTTAAGAGTGCTGCATCCCTCTGCAAGATATCTCACTATTTTTTACTTTTCTGAGCCTGTCAAGTCCTTCTTTTGACCCATTTTGCCAAAGGAAAGGAAGTTGCCTAATAATTATGCACACCTGATATAGGGTGTTGATGTCATTAGACCACACCCCTTCTCATTGCAGAGATGCACATCACCTAATATGCTTAATTGGTAGTAGGCTTTCGAGCCTATACAGCTTGGAGTAAGACAACATGCATAAAGAGGATGATGTGGTCAAAACACGCATTTGCCTAATAATTCTGCACTCCCTGTATAATAAAGCTATTAACCCCTATTCTGCCACTCTCCGACATTGCCGCTTTAAATTAAAATAACAATATCCCTATCTTAAAATAAATAAAAACTTACCTGTGAAATTAAAAAAAACCTAACAATTAACCTAACATAACTATTATACTAAAATTAAAATAACTACCAATTAAATAAACTATATTACACATTAAAAAAAATAACACTACTAAAAAAATTTAAGTCTAAAATTACAAAAAATAAAAAATACTAAATCACGAAAAATAACAAACGAAATTATCCAAAATAAAAACAATTACAGCTAATCTAATAGCCCTATAAAAATAAATACGCCCCCCCCCCAAAAAAACAAAAAACAAAACCTAGCCTACAATAAACTACCAATAGCCCATAAATGGCCTTTTTTAGGGCATTGCCCTAAAGAAATCAGCTCTTTTACCTGTAAAAAAATACAAAGACCCCCAAACAGTAAAACCCACCACCCAAACAACACCGCAAAATAAACATTCTAACAAAAACCTAAGCTACCCATTGCCCTGAAAAAAGGCATTTATTTCTTTAAAAAAAGCCCAAACCCTAATCTAAAATAAACCCACCAAAAAAAAAAAAAAAAAAACTAACACTATGACGATCCACTTACAGTCCAGACATCTAGGAGGCGAGATGTCTTCATCCAGGTGGCGAGGTCTTCATCCATACAGGCGGCATCTTCTATCTTCATCCAGGCAGCATCTTCTATCTTCATCCCAGCGGCATCTTCTATCTTTATCCTGGCGGCGGAGCGGGTCCATCCTTGAAGACATCTGGCACGGAGCATCCTCTTAATACGGTCACCATCATACACTGAATCTTCAATGCAAGGGAGCCTTTTCAAAATGGTGTTTCTTGCATTCCTATGTGCTGATTTGATTTTTGAAATTCAAATCAGCCAATAGGATGAGAGCTACTGAAATCCTATTGGCTGTTCAAATCAGCCAATAGGATGAGAGCTACTGAAATTCTATCAAATCAGACAATAGGAATGAAAGGGACGTCATTATGAAAAGGCTCCCTTGCATTAAAGATTCAGTGTACGGCGGTTACCATAAGAATAGGACGCTCTGCGCCGGATGTGTTGAAGGATGGACCCGCTCCGCCACCGGGATGAAGATAGAAGATGCTACCTGGATGAAGATAGAAGACGCCGCCTGAATGTCCGGACTTCAGAAACTGTAAGTGGATCATCGGGGGTTAGTGTTAAGTTTTTTTTTAGATTAGGGTTTGGGATTTTTTTTTTAAGCGCTGAATGCCCTTTTCAGGTAATGTAAAAGAGTTGAATGCCCTTTTAAGGCAATACCCTTTTAAGGGCAATGGGAAGCTTAGGTTTTTGTTAGGGTTAGGTTTTTTATTTTGGGGGGTTGGTTAAGTGGTGGGTTTTACTGTTGGGGGGTCTTTGTATTTTTTACAGGTAAAAGAGCTGATTTCTTTAGGCCAATGCCCTACAAAAGGCCCTTTTAAGGGCTATTGGTAGTTTATTTTAGACTAGGTTTTTTATTTTAAGGGGGGTATTTTTTAGGGCTATTAGATTAGGTGTAATTGTTTTTATTTTGGATAATTTAGTTTGTTATTTTTTGTAATTTAGTGTTTAATTTTTTTAGTAGTGTTAGTTTTTTTAAATGCATAATTTAGTTTATTTAATTGGTAGATATTTTAATTTTAGGATAATAGTTATGCTAGGTTAATTGTTAGTTTAAACTTATTTTTTTTATTTCACAGGTAATTATTTATTTTAAGATAGGGATATTGTCATTTTAATTTAAAGTTAGGGGGTTGTTAGGTTTAGGGGTTAACAGTTTAATTTATTTTTTGCGATGTGGGGGGCTGACGGTTTAGGGGTTAATAGGTTTATTTAGTGGTGGTGATGTGGGAGGCCAGAGGTTTAGAGGTTAATAACTTTATTTAGTGGCGGCAATGTCGGGGAGCGGCGGAATAGGGGTTAATAGCTTTATTATAGTGTCAGCTGTGTTGGGGTGCGGGGGAATAAGGGTTAATAACTTTATTACAGTGGCAGCGATGTCTGGGAGCGGCGGAATAGGGGTTAATAACTTTTATTAGTGGTGGCAATGTCAGGAGCGGCAGATTAGGGGTTAATAACTTTATTTTGGTGCCGGCGATGTCGGGGGCAGCAGATTAGGGGTGTTTAGACTTGGGGTTTATGTCAGGGTGCTAGTTTTAAACATAACTTTTTTCCCCATAGACATCAATGGGGGTTGGGTTACGGAGATCGCCATTCCGCGTTTCAGGTGTTTTTTTTCTAACACTCTGTCCCCATTGATGTATGGGGAAAGCGTGCATGAGCACATCAAAGCAGCCCTTGGATTTTGTGCGGTATGGAGCTTATCGCCACCATATCGCACGCACAAGGCGGCTTTTCAGAAACTTGTAATGGCAGCGCTATGGAGGGTGAAATAACGCAACTTTTGTTGTGTTTGTTTCACACCCTCTATAGCGCAAAACTTGTAATCTAGGTGTATGTAATTACAAGATTTTTTTTCTGTTCCCTGCATTTCCTTATCTATTATCCTTTGATGAAACCAAAAAGGGACAGATATGTGACAGTGTTAGACTTGTAAAGTCTGCCATGTGCACTTCCATTTGTCAGAATAAGAAATTTTTAGACTTAAATTACAGGAAATGGAGTAAAAAGGAATAATAAAAGTTTAATACGTGAACACTCCTGATCTCTTTTGAAACTACCTAGTTTTACTCTTCAATTAAAGATACCTCAAGAACAAAGCAAACTAAATATCAGAAGTAAATTGGAAAGTTGTTTAAAATTGCATGCTCTGGGGGCGGAGTTTGGCCGCACAGAGTAATGGCTGCTATTTAGCACAGCTCCCGGGCCCATATCCCTCAGTTGGGCATAAATAATCACAGTTGCAGGTAAAAAATTACACATCAACACACTTCAGATCGGGGGCTGAGATAAGTGACCTAGCTCAGCCGCTTTGCAAGCATCGCAAGAGAATCGGAGCCAGCAGACAGCAAAAAGAGGTGCGCAACAGGCCTAATTCGGCACGATCCGCAGAGACCTCGTGGGAAGAAGAGGTTCACAATCAACGGCGCAAACAAGTACTGGAGCCCACAACAACTATAGCGGAGAAGTCCAGCGCGGTCAGAACAACACCAAACACAAAAAGGAGTATAAAGGTGAGACACGGCACTATCGCATAAGGGTACTGTTGAAAGGCACCGGACATAGAGCGCAGCAGGGCAGGACCAGAATAAAAGGGTCTGAAAATAAAAAATAAAACATAGCTCATAGAGAATATTAACAGAGGCAATTACATTGTTATCAGCAAACGACAACATTGCTTAAAATATGGGCATAATCCACTATCATAGAAACTGAGGAACAATAAAAACTAAAAGAGAGCAGAGACGTTACTTATAAGAGAATCAGCTAATTGGGCATACTTAGGGTCTATAAAGAGCTAAAGTCAAACCAGTTATCAAAGCCCTTATAAGACTGCATACAGAAACAACCATAGCTGAACAGCACACAAAATAAAACCAAACATTTATACAAAAGGACATAGAACATCCAGCAAAATAAAAGCTGTAAATTGGGCATGCCAGCAAAAAAAAAAAAATCTGACACCTCAGTCAAGGCTAAAAAGATCAACCAGTACTTGAAACCACTAGAAAGTGATACCCCACGCAGTGAGAGTGGTGCAGAACTACCCCAAAAGACCACACCACTGACTGCAGTGCAAATGGATAACCACACAGGAGAAATCACAAAAGCAGACCTACTGCTCTTAGCAACTAAAGATGACATTAAGACAGCCATGACAGACATGAAAGACATGTTCAATGAAATTAAAAAAGACATCAAGAAAGTGGAGCGCAAAGTTTCCACTCTGGAAGAAAGTCATAACATCAACACACAAGACATCCAGCACCTATCCCAGCTATCATACAACCAAGAAGAAGTCATTCGCAATCTTGCAGATAAGGTGGAGGACCTAGATAATAGGGGACGCAGGAATAATCTAAGGATCAGAGGTGTACCAGAGAACATACAAACTGCTGCGATCCCTGGTTATCTGCAAGATCTTTTCAGAACTATTAAAGGCACCAATACCTCAGCAGACATAATAATTGAACGAGCGCACAGAGCATTGAGGCCTAAGCCACCAGCAAAAGCCCCACCACGTTATATTATAGTTAAGTTCCTTAACTTCTTGGACAAAGAAGAGGTGCTGAAGCATGCCCGTCAGAAGAACCCACTCACACACGCGGGTATAGCTCTACAAATCTTTACAGATCTAAGCCCAGCTACTCTACAGAAAAGAAGAGACCTACAATTTGTGACATCGGTGCTAAGGTCACAAAAGATACCGTATAGATGGGGATTCCCGGTAAGCCTCACAGCAACAAAGGGAGATAAAAATGCAACACTTCGCAACATGGAGGACATACCGGCCTTTTGCGAGGCCCTACAGATACAAATCCCCATGCCAGAGAACCATCACCAAGTTGGAGCACGCACACTAAAAAAAACCCACACAGAAGCACAAGGACTGATGTTCCACAACAACAGAACGCCTCAACTTCCAGAAATAACAGTCAATAATGGACAATAGCAAATAGAAGATGAAACCTCACACGCTGGACAGATGAGTATTAGCAAAAATAAAAATAAATGTATAATGTATATTGTTTATGATAGACTTACAATATGGTTACCCTTTCTCAGTGAATTAGAACTAGGATAATGTATTAACAATTGCTTACCCCTATAGGTAACAACTCCCCCGACATAGGAGATATCAAAGAAGGGGGAACATTTATAAAAACAACATATAGAAAGTAAAGGGAGTATTGTGATGTCGCACAGCCCTAATCTAAAACGTAATGTAACATCCTGCAACTCAATTGTATTAAAAATATTTAACTCATGAATATATGTATGCCCTCCTGGGGGTGAGGGCCGTAGCCCTCAATAGCTGCACTAGATTTGTGCCAGCTAGGTACAGGTTAATCCCTAGTTTTGAAGGGACGGTAGTTAGTACATACTGTGACAATAGATAGTATCGTACCTTGCATCAAAGTAAGATCAACATATTGAATATTTGCATTTTTTCCTTTTGTTACCTATTGTTGTTGATTGCATATTTATATCCCTCATCAATACCCCACTCTTCCTCACCCCACCCTCCCTACCCCCAAATCCCATAACCACATGATAATTGCAGATTCAAGTAAAAAATAGCACACCACAATCAGGAATAATAGAGCAGCTGGATCCTCAGGGACCCGCCCAGACAGTACATATAACTTAGAGAGGGTAACACTGACATACACTCAGCTCAAAACACCGAGATAAGATGGACAAATCACCCACAATACACCCAATAAACATTATCACAATTAATGTCAAAGGGTTCAACATACCCCAAAAGAGAACAATAATACTAAACGACCTACATAGACAAAAAGGAGACATAATTCTATTACAAGAAACACATTTTAAGAAGGGGTCAGAACCAAAATGGCACCATCACATATATACAACAGCCCACTTTTCATCAGGCACCACGAAAAACTGTGGAGTCGGTATTCTGGTTCACCCTAATGTTCCACTGGAAGTCACACATATAGATACAGATGTAGAGGGAAGGTTGCTCATTGTGACAGGCCTGCTCTTTGGCCAGCCCATAAATATTGCAAATGTATACTTCCCCAACAAACACCAAGCAGCATTCATGCACAAAACCTCAGGGAGGATACTGGACAACACCAAAGGCAGATTGTTCATAGGGGGGGATTTCAATGTTCCTCTCAACCCAGAGATGGATACATCAAGTGGTATCTCCAATGTCCCAAAAAGGGATATTAAACACATCAACAATCAACTACAATCACTAGCACTGCATGACATACGGCGCACTATCCACCCCACGACACGGGACTTCACTTTCTACTCCTTTCCACACAAATCATATTCTAGGATTGACTATCTCCTAACAGACTCAGTAGGCCTCACACTTATCAAACATGTGAAGATTAGCTCGGCAACTTGGTCGGATCATGCCCCAGTCACCTGTCAAATAATCTGGCCTGATAGCCCGACAACTCCATATGTATGGAGATTGGAGGACAGCCTCCTAGACCATCCCCTAATTCAAACTAACATTGAAAAAGCATTGATAGAATATTTTCATCTCAACGTCTCCCCAGACGTAACCTGGGAGAATATATGGGAGGCACATAAGTGCGTGATAAGGGGGGAACTGCTTAAACATAAAGCGGCACTACTGAAACAGCACAGAGCTAAATACAACACACTCCTAGCAGACCTCCAACACTTGGAGCTCATACATAAACAAAATCCAAAAGACAATGACACAAGCACCCGACTTGCAACAGCCAGGTTAGAGCTTAACACATATTTGCAACACGAGCAACAAAACAGGGCCTTAAAGCTACAACAAAAATATTATACCCAGGGAAATAAAGCAGGGAAAATACTTGCCAGAGCTCTAAAACGTAGGCACCTTAAAACGCACATTTATAGAATTAAAACTAAGACAGGACACACTAAAAGTGATAGCTCATCCCTGGTGGCGGAATTCTGCTCATACTACTCATCTTTATACAACCTAGCCCAGAGAGATGACACTATAAATACACCACATAGCAAAAGCCAAGAAATATCTAAATACCTAGCCAAGATCAATTTGCCCAAGATAGATAAGGAACAATCCGATACCTTGGACTCCCCAATAAATATCACAGAAATCAAAAGGGCAATCAAAGCGTTACCCACTGGGAAAAGCCCAGGACCAGATGGGTTTACCATCAAATACTACAAAAAATACATTCATATCCTGGCCCCAAAACTGATGCAGCTATTTAACTCCTTAGACAGCGCAAAGGGTTTCCCTACCTCCATGCTTAAGGCACACATCACAGTGTTGCCAAAACCCGGCAAGCCACCTAATACACCCGAGAACTTTCGGCCAATATCCCTCCTGAACACCGATGTAAAAATATATGCCAGAATATTAGCAAACAGGCTTAACCCCATTCTACCCTTATTAATAGCCCCTGACCAAGTGGGATTCATACCAGGTAGAGAAGCGAGGGATAACACCCTTAAAATCTTACAGCTCATCACTTTAGCCCACAATACGCACCAAGAACTAGTATTAGTATCCACCGATGCCGAAAAGGCCTTTGACAGGGTGGATTGGGATTTCCTCAAGGCCACGCTTCAAAGAATGAACATGAGCGACAACTTCATAGGAAAAATTTTCTCACTCTATTCTGGCCCCACTGCCAGAGTTAAAGCTAATTCAACCCTTTCAGAACCCTTTAGAATACAAAATGGCACAAGAAAGGGCTGCCCTCTCTCACCCATCTTATTTGCCATTTCAATTGAGACACTAGCGTGCCATATCAGGTCAAATAACGAAATCAAAGGCATATCCACAGGAGAAAACGAATACAAATTAGCAATGTATGCAGACGATGTCTTGCTAACACTAACAAACATAGATAAATCCCTACCGGCGTTACTTAAAACACTAGAAGAATATGGAAAAGTATCAAATTTCCACTTAAACCTAACCAAATCAGAATTGCTCAATATAAATACTCCCGCACCCATATTAAATAAAATAAGAACCATATGCCCCATTAAAATTCAACAAACGCAGATAAAATACCTGGGCATCCTTATTACTCGCAACATGCAAGACCTATTCACTGCAAATTACCATCTTTTACTCAAGGAGATAACAAACGATCTCTCCAGGTGGAAAAATAAAACCATTTCATGGATAGGTAGGATAAATGTCACAAAAATGAACATACTCCCTCGTATATTATACGTACTACAGGCACTACCCATCACACTGACGAGAGATTACCTAACATGATTACAAAAACACATAGACCAATTTATATGGAACGGCATAAGGCCGAGAATCCCCAGGAAAACCCTGTACATGACAAGAGAGAGAGGGGGACTGGGATTGCCTAATATAAGACTGTATAGAATAGCGACAGTGATACAAAGGATAGTGGACTGGAGCCATAATTCAAACTCCAAACAATGGATACAAATTGACAAAGAAATACTTCAACTCAAAAACATGGGTTGGCTGGCATGGATGCCGGCAAAACATAGGCCAAGAAAGATACGAGAATTCCCACTGTGGGAGGAGCTCTTCCTGCAGTGGGACGCACTGATAAACACAAGCACACATATAACCACAAGACCTTCGCCCTTGACCCCACTCCTGGCGAACCCGGAGTTGCCATTTTTCTCACAGATCAGAGCCACCCCGGAGACATCCCCTCAGTTAGCAAAATATATAATTAAAAGCTTGGTATCTGGGGACAAGGTTTGTTCCCGTGAGGAACTAGCAGAACGGCTGGGAATCACCCCATCTAACTGGTTGCTACATTCACAGATATCACATTACCTGTCAACGCACAAAGCAAAGCATAACATGATCAGACAATTAACACCCTTTGAAACCATGTGTACTTCCACACACTACCCCCGTCATACTGTTTCCACACTGTACAAAATACTCTTACACTCTGACAGAGACCAACTCCCATCCTACTGCCACAAGTGGCATAGGGAACTACGCACAGAAATCAATGACACAGACTGGCTGCGGATATTCCAAAACCACAAAAGAGCATCAGTCTCGGCTAAGACACAGGAAACAAACTTTAAATACTTATCCCGTTGGTATCTCACACCGACGAGGATCAAAAAAATTTATAAACACGCAAGCGATAGATGTTGGAGGGGCTGTGGAGAAATAGCTGATATACATCATGTGTGGTGGGAGTGTGGCAGGCTAGGAACATACTGGGAGGAAGTCCTTAAACACATATATAAAACTTTGGACACACAGATAGCCAGAGAACCAAGCATACTCTTATTTCACAACCTTCCAAACCTAAAAGATGATGTAAAACAATCATTGCTATTCATAATGCTCAATAGCGCAAAAGCCCTTATACCCCTGAAATGGAAATCCGCGGAGGTGCCGGATTTGGAAATGTGGAAACAACAGGTGGAAAAACAACTTGTCTTGGAGAGATACCATTTTCTTAAAATTGGCAAGATAGACACCCACGAGTACATGACATTAAGGTGGAACGCTAACAGAAATAATAGATAGACCAGAACTATGCCACAGTTAACACCACACCAGTTATAGCAATACACACACCAATCTCAAACCAAAACACTAAAAATCTGTGGGTGATCCTTATATGGACATCCCCGCTTCGTGGGCGGGTCCCTGGGGATGAAACCAAATCAAGCGATAAAACTACACAGCTCCATACCCTACTACCCTACCCAATAGCCTTCCCCTCCCAACCTTCCTTTCCCCGAACCACTCTTTCTTATCAAAATTTATCTACAAACCAAACCAAAAGAAAAAAAAAAAAAAAAAAAAAGAGGCATGCAAACACGCTACAAAGTTATATATAGTCTTGATGTGATATGCATTAACAGCTTTTGGTTTACCAAATACCTGGACTCTTTTGTATTATCTCATTAACCGTGAAATGGACATACATACATAAGGACTATAGAACACTCCCTCTCCGTTCACCCACTACCTACCAAAAGACATTTAACCTGCGGATTGGCATGCTTATTAGCAATCTATGGAATTATAATTTCAGAAGACATTCTACGAATAACACTGTTTATATGCCAAAATACTTATTGTACAAACTGTTGATGTTGTTGTTGAACGGCTCACGTTGTAACCCGAGCCAAATCTGTTTATCTGATAATTCCATAATAAAGCTCTTTGGAAAAAAAAAATTGCATGCTCTATCTGAATCATGAAAGTTTAATTTTAACTTTACTGTCCCTTTAACTACACATAATTAAACGTTTATAATACAAGCTCAAACTGTGTATTGTGTCTTTAATTTAATACCCAAATGTTTAAACACTTGAAAGTGATGCAGCATAGCTGTAAAAAGCTGATTAGAAAATATCACTTGAACATCTCTATGTAAAAAAGAAAGATATTTTACCTCAAAAGTTCCTCAGTAGCCACCTCCCATTGTAAAGGATTTCTAAGCAGCATTTTAGTGTGTTTGTCCTGGGACATCTGAAGGGACTAGCATTGTGCACTCTCATATTATTTCACCAATCAGGTAAAGGAAGCTTACTATGAAATCTCATGAGAGTTAAGTCAAATCTCATGAGATCACAGTAAGAGTTCATGACCTCAGCACTGCTGATGCTGATTGGCTGCTGTTCATTTCTTCATTTTTTTTTTATTTTTACCTGCAGCTGGAAGCAGGTGAAGTATAACTTTTTACACAGAACTTACTCTACTGAGCTGAGGAGATTGTGAGGTAAAACATCTTCCTTTTTTACGTAGAGATACTCAGGTGATATTTTCCTGTCAGCTTTTTACAGTTATACTGCATCAGTTTCAAGTGATTTAGCATATGAGTATTATGTCCCTTTAAGAAGGAATCCATGATCACCACATGTAAGCAAAACATTTTACTCTAATTGGACATTCTCATCTGGGCATCACAGTGAGAACCATTAATATGAGCACAGAGAATACCCCCACCTTGTAACATGCGCACAGGGAGCTCATGCATAACATTTAATATTTTACATAAATAATTTACAATGATTTACATAAATGTATCAATTGGTGGAGTAAACCTATAGGACTGTAATAGTAAGTCACACAGGCTTGTTCTGTCATTGGATCATAAAAGAAATGTACCAGTAAGTAATCCTATTCTGTCTCGTCTTTGTAATAGCACATAAAGCTAATCCTAATAAATAGGTATATTTGTTTATAAGGTGTCCTTAAAGGGACATGAAACCCCCAAAATGATTTCATTATTCAAATAGAGCATACATTTGCTTTGTTCTCATGGCATCCTTTGTCAAAAAGTATGCCTAGGTAGGCTCAAAAGGTGGGAGATAGCTGCTGATTGGTGGCTGCACATATATATACCTTTCATCATTGGCTTACCAATGTGTTATGCTTCCAGTAGTGCATTGCTGCTACTTCAATAAAGAACCATCTAGTTCTACTATAAAGCTACGGGGAGATTGAATGTAAATGTTGATATAAATGTATTGCTAACAATTATCCGTCCCTGCATCATTCACCCAATCTACATACCCAGCCTTCTTGCAACAATTAAAAGAAAAAATGTAGGATAACTAGGATTTTATTATTTCCATTGTGTCCAAATTAGAACACAAACAGGTGGGCAGAGCCTACTGCAATCAGATGCATTGTTAAATTATGTTGAACTGATATAGCAATTGGAACAAGATGATGGAGTAATTGAGCTATTGTTTTTTTGTCAAACACAGTGGAATGTAAGTGCGTGTGATCATTATAAACCTAGGGGCCAGAATCAGTGGATTGAGCTCTGCCCATAATACTTGCAGGCAGGAGCAGGTGTTTGAGCGCATAGGTATGCAAGACTTTTCATTGAGGAAATACCCTTTATCCTCCCTATCCCTTAAGTATGAATTAAGATCTTTGGTGATGATATTCTGCTGAGGGCCTAAAGGATATATTTTTGTGCATTTTAGCCCTGCTTTTTTTAGAATTTTATTTTTAGAGACCTTATTTGATTGGATAAAAAGAGATTTTGTTTAGGTTTATTAATGAACATTAAGTTTCTTAATTGCAACTTTCCCCTTGATGCACTTAAGCAAAATGTTGCATTCAAAAGATAGTTTCACTTAAACTTTCATGGGACCCTCCTATTTTTCTATTTAATATATCTAAATGCATTACTTGCAAATTGCATTTTAGATTGTTTGAAATGATGTTAAATAGTGTCAAGTCACCCTGATACATTGGAAATGTATCTCTGTTCCTACACTGACTGAGTTGTGTACTCACACTTACATTAGAGAGATATCAGTTCCATGTAAATTAACCGCATTTAACATCAATAATAATGTAAAAGTAACAAAGGGGCCGATTTAGCATCGATCTGTCCGACAGACATCGATGAATGCCAACAGCATACGCTGTCGGCATTTATTATTGCACAAGCAGTTCTTGCGAACTGCTTGTGCAATGCCGCCCCCTGCACATTTGCGACCAATCGGCTGCTAGCAAGGGGTGTCATTTAGCCCGATCATATAGGATCGGGCGGATTGATATCCACAGCCTCAGAGCAGGCGGACCAGTTATGGAGTAGCGGACTTAAGACCACTGCTTCATAACTGCTGTTTCCGGCGAGCCTGAAGGCTTGAGCGGAAACAGGGGCATCAAGCTCTGTTCAGGTGCTTGATAATTTGGCCCCAAAGTGTACTTGTAAATATGTGTGTCTCTCCTTTTTTTTATTGATACTTTAACCATCTCACAAATGTACAGCTTTGCTAAAGTGGAGAGATAATGTTATAAATATTAGTATAATCTCTAGGAATTGTTAGCTTTTATTGTTTATCTTGTATTTTTCATTGATTTTATAAAAAAAACAGTATAAAATGTTGTTACTTTTGAGTATACCATATGTTGCTTGTAAAATTTTAAGAAAAAATTAGATTCAAATAATACAATTTAAAAAAAAAAAATTAATAAAGCTTACTTTGTACTTATTTTTTATTTATTTATTATAGCAAAACTGTCAAGGTGAATACAAAAAAAGGTACTAGGGTATATATATATATATATATATATATATATATATATGTATATATATATATATATATATATATATATATATATATATATATATATATATGTATATATATATATATATATATATATATATATATATATATATATATATATATATATATATGTATATATATATATATATATATATATATATATATATATATATATATATATATATACATACATACATACATACATATATATACTGCTTTTAAACAGTGTAATATTTAAAGTCTCATCTTTCTATTTTGAAGGATATTCAATTTGCCAGAACTGATGTAAAAATACCCTTAGCGGAGCGTTAGCAGTGCTGTCACACTTGCTGATATTGCTGATTGAACCTACCCATAGAGAAACATGGATAGGGTCAATCAATTCTGTCTGCAAGTGGTACAATCAAGCAGCACTGTGGAAGCAATTTTCTGGTTTCTTAGCAAACTAGAGAAGAAGATGATGCTGGGAAGGTAAAAAATGTAATGTAAGATGAAGAATGTGGTTAGAAAGTCTCAGTTATCGTAACTCATGTCAGAGTTGACCCACCTCCAAAATAGTAGCTGTGTCCTGAATAAATCTGTAATGGGACATTTGCCTGAACTGGAGAGGTGACTCCATTATCCAATGTTAGGGTGATCCGATGTCGTCTTGCATTCATAGCAATGGAGTGCCACAAACCATCATTTAAACCACTTCCTGAAAAATGAATCAGAGTTAAAAATAACTAGTTGTTCAAAACTTAAATCTGCCTTTTTTGGCACTTCTATGGAGCAATTCAATTCACAAAATAAAGCGATTATTACAAGAAGACAAAATCAAATATTAATATTATCCATGTTCTCATATCACCTAATTCCTTCAATAAAAATATCTTATTTTTCTGCAGCATTTTAAATCCTCTTTGCACAAGAGCTTTGCTTAGTTACAATTAGTTACTCCTAAAAATATTACCTTAAATCAGAATTATTTTACACCAAAAAGTGTCTAATGAAGAAGTAGGAAAATCTGAAGGGCTCTAGGTAATGACTTGGCCAGCAAGCACTGTAGGAAAGTTCAGAAAATTCCACAGTGTGAGTTTAAGATGAAATTACAAATTGATGCTATTCCTGTTCATTCCTGAACATAAGCAATACAGTGCACTGACAGCAACATGTCAATCAGTCAGCAGTCTGCAGAGATGTTTTAAAATGACAATAGCATCAGGGATATATTATAATAGAACACTCTTAAATCTGCCATACAAGTTCACATTTAGAATGAAATGCATGTACTACAAAGTTTAGAGTCATTAAACCTCTAGATTATTAGGCTCAGTGAATAACCTTTCAGAATTCTGAGGACAATGATGCATGAAAATAAGGTTTCTATCCAAGCCCTGTGCAGGTGACCTTTTGGCTCACTGCATGTCCCTCTCAGTAGGGGTCAACTCATTGGAAGACCAGCTGCCTCATTGTGAGCCTCAGCTGTCTCATTATACAACTTGGTGATCACTGTGTTGAATTCATGCAATTTTCACCTAGTTTGCTGACATGATTAAGTACTTCTATTACACTAAATTGATATGTCAGCGGTGTCAAAAACCCAAGATAGATAAAAGCTATTTCATAATGATACAATAAAAGCTACATGTTAGTCTTAGTATTTTGTTTTCATACCTATTATCAAACCTCCACTGAATGACATAGAAAGTAAAGTACTGAAAAGTAATTCAAGATATTGTTATTATTATAATTTTGCTGTGCAAAAAAGGTAATAACTCTTACTGCACAGAGTATGTAGCATATAAGATCAGTTGTTTTAAGTTATGCAAATCACCTGAAAAGTAAGCAAAAGCAATTGGTTGATAATCCTCCAAATATAAATTGGTTGATTAATAATAAGAGTACTATGAAATGTGGAAAGAAAAAGTGTGGTATGTGTCCACACATCAATACAGCTTCCATTTTTCATAATTCCAATTGTTCAGAGGAATTTAATATTAAAGTTCAAAGTAACTATAACTCTACATATGTAGTATACAGTTTAGAATGTGGGTGTGGCCTATTTTATGTGGGCCGCACCGAAAGGAAAATAAAAAGAAGGTTTTATGAGCATGTGTATTATATAAAAGAAAAGTCCAATAAACACAATGTCTCTAGACACTTTATGGAATGTCATTATTGTGATCCAAGCAGTTTGAAAATACAAATTATTGATTGGGTTCCCCCTAAAGAAAGGGATAGACTCTTAAAACTACACAAATTAGAAACTTTATGGATATACAAAATTAAATCTTTATACCCTCCTGGTTTAAACATTGATGTAGATGTGGCAGCCCATATGTAAGTAGTTGGTATTATTTACTATGATGAAAATGGATCAGTTGATTTTTGAATGCTTTCATTATGTTTTAATCTATATCTTGATGCAGAAAGAATGTTTTTATTATAATATTTATTTTATTGTTATATTACCATTTTTACAATTATCATTTTGGTTAGTGTACCATATAAATAGTGATGCGCTTTGGATGTTGTACTTTAATTAATAGGTTTGTGTATATCAAGAAAGAATAATGTAGTACGAATTGGCACCATGGTAGGTTTTAACAGTCGCCCCAAATGTTATTCTGATCGGCCTCAATATGAGGTAGCTTTTTAAGTCTATGTTCTTAAAAGTGTGAAATTTTATGATTCGTTGGTCTTATGCATATTTTATGATGTAAGGTTGTGTATAATGTTTTTATTATATTTTCAAACTGCTTGCAATTGCTAGAGTAAGTGCAACCATACAACTAACATTTAATTATGCTAACACCTGGGAGGTGTGTTTACCTATACACACTCTCTCATCTTATTGGCCATTGAAACCTTTATTAAGGGGTTTGCTACTTGCAAGTTCATATGCCATTATTTTTATCCTCTTCAAAAAGCCTGTCTGCAGAATGGGTGAAACCCGTTGAGGTTTCTGTCACCCCAATATAAGTTACCCTTATGTGGGCGTTTTAAATCAATTATAAGCATTGTTATTCGTTACACACTATTGTTTAAACAAATTCTTGAATCTCGAGACCGGAGACTGCCCCTCTTTGGGAAACACGGTGGTCTTACGTGTAGGGCATGTCTATTGTCATCCTTCCGGACTGGATCCTGTGAATCACTTACCTGACTGTCTGTATTTATGATACGTTGATGTTTTCTGCACGTTCTGTAAGTGTGATTTTATATGTGCATCTGTTATTGTTAAATAAAACTCACTTGAAACGAGTTTTGTGCTTCTTTTGTTTTCTTGTTCATCTGTAATTCCGTAACGCTGAGAGGATTGAGTTCAGCATCATAGGAGCAGCATCTCGGACAACACACCTGTCAGCGAGTGGCGTCATCTTCTGGCCAGATTGAGGAGCCATTGTCATAAGCTGGAGTGTTTGGGAAGAGGCCCTGAGCATCCGCTGGAAGGCATGACTTATTCTCTGTTGCTACATGAACATGACAGTATAAGGGAGGTATTTCCTCTACATTTTGGTTATGATTATTTATGGACTACTTTTGTTTGTTTTAAACACTCCAGCACCTTTGTGTGCACATTGTGTGCATATTGTGTCTACATATACATTACTATTGTTATTGTTTTATCTTTTTATATTGTCACATTATTCTTGCATAATATTAATGTAACATCCGTTTTGTTATCACTGTATACTGGGAATTAGTGCAGATAATTTTTACTTGTGTTCTTTACCTAATCTAATAGCCCTATAAAAATAAAAAAGCCACATCAAAATAAAAACACCCCCTAGCCTACAATAAACTACCAATAGACCTTAAAAGGGCCTTTTGTAGGGCAATGCCCTAAGTTAAACAGCTCTTTTACCTGTAAAAAAATACAAATACCCCCCAACAGTAAAACCCACCACCCAACCAACCCCCCAAAATAAAAAAACTAACTCTAAAAAGAAACTAAGCTATCTATTGCCCCTAAAGGGGCATTTGTATGGGTATGGTCCTTAAAAGGGCATTCAGCTCTTTTTCACTTACCCAAAAAAAAAAAACTAATACTAACCCCATAAAATCTACTCACGTTTTCTGAAGTCCGGACATTCATCTTCATCCATACGGCAAAAAGTCTTAATCCAGGTGGCGACACCTTCATCCATCTCGGGGAAGTCTTCTATCTTCATCTTCATCCTGGCGGCGTGGAGCAGAGCTATCCTGGAAGCCAATCCAATCCTGCACAGAGCGTCCTCAACATAAGGTCGCCGCTGTACACTGAAGTTGAATGTAAGGTAGCCATTTCAAAATGGCGTACCTTGCACTCCTATTGGCTGATTTTATTTTTCAAATTCTAATCAGCCAATAGGATGAGAGCTTCTGAAATCCTATTGGCTGTTCCAAACAGCAAATAGGATGAGAGCTACTGAAATCCTATTGGCTGATTTGAACAGTGAGCCACAATGCCACCACAAAAAGGAAACTGTATTCTAATCATTGTAATGCTACTGTCCTTCTTTTGCATAGTTTAAGTTTCAGAATTTCTAATTAAATATTTATAGCAGTAATCTCTTACATTTTCTGGACTTTTGTAACGAGAGTTGAATATCTTCGATTATATATATATATAAAGACGGGGGGTTATACCCCGAAACTGTTAACACTATAATTAAAGCATAGATTGAAAGCATTATGGCGAATGCTCCCTGTGGACATTTATTTTGTATATTTTGCTTGGGAAGCACCCCGGATCAATATTAGGTACAGTGAGTGCTAGTTTCTTATATATATTATTATTTATAAATGAAAATCATGGAAATTGTCAGTGGTGCCTAAACTTTTGCATACGACTATATACATATATATATATATAAAGTAAATAGAGGAGGGGAAAAATGGCACAAATGTCACCCTTGGAATTTGGATCTCCATATCCAAATATAAGCACCCACTTGAGTCACTCATTTAATGTTAAAGGGACACTGTACCCAAAAAATGTTTTCGTGATTCAGATAGAGCATGCAAGTTTAAGCATCTTTCTAATTTACTCCTATTGTCAAATTTTCTTTATTATCTTGGTATCTTTATTTGAAAAGCAAGAATTTAAGTTTAGATGCCGGCCCATTTTTGGTGAACAACCTGGGTTGTCCTTGCTGATTGGACAGCACCAATAAACAAGTGCTGTCCATGGTACTGAACCACAAATTGGCTGGTTCCTTAGCTTAGATGTCTTCTTTTTCAAATAAAGAAAGCAAGAGAACAAAAAAAAATTGATAATAGGAATAAATTAGAAAGTTGCTTAAAATTGCATGCTCTATCTGAATCACATAAGAAAAAATTTGGGCTCAGTGTCCCTTTAATGAGCCCATCATATGTAAAACCTCATGCAGCGCATGTGTACAACTAAATATCTGCACGTTGCACACTGCTATACTTAGGAGAGCTCTACCCCCATGCCAAACCCATAAACATTTCTGTAGATGTCCATGCCAGTAGATTTATAAATAAAAAAAATATTCAGTATGCTAGAAATGCTTATTTTGTCTGGGTTATAAGAGAAAAAATGAAAGATCTGTAGGAATAAAGGCTGATGACTCATAAGAGATAATGATTTAGGAGGGGTAAATGGGATGGTTTGATAATCTAGAAGCTGTCATCTGTGAGATGTATAGAAAGAAGAACCTTTAAAGGACTTGAAACCCAATTTTTTTCTTTCTTGATTTAGACAGAACATACAATAAAAAATAAAAAAATAGTATATTTCTATTATCAAATTTGTATCATTATCATTGTATTCTTTGATGAATAGTTATCTACTCACAGCCAGCTGTACAGCTTTCAGCGACTCAAGCAGTTAACCCCAGACAAGCCTGGGTGCAAAACCCATAGGGAAAATTATATATAGCAATTTAGGTTGCCAAGTTAGAATTTCCATTTTATAAATGTATTCATTCATGTTAACACTCCTTAAAACACCAAAGCGAGTAAACCTCCAGATAATTATATTATAACATTAACTTAAATATAATTTAATACTAAAAAAAAGTATTGCCTTATTCCAATGAATGCCTGCAAAAGTAAAGCATTACAGTACTTTCTGGCAGCCAAGGGTTAAACATATATCATGTGGATGTACATAACTGTTTTATTATTTGCTTTCAGCAGTCAAAGAGTTAAAAACTCTGGAGTTCTGCTCTTCTTTTTTTTTTTTTTACAACCTTTCATCTTGGAACAAACAAATCCGTTTGATGGTTTTGGTATATCTCCTTTATGAGTCTTTATTTTATCCATGTTAACAATTATTGTTCTGCACTATAGTCCTCACATATTTTCATGAGACTTTGGGGAAAAGCTTCACATACTAATCATTCCATTACCAACAAAAGCGAACTTCTAAAAAGCTTATTTTGCAATTATATTAGTCATTTCATCTAGGCAAAAGTGTATTTTGTGTGAAATCGAATGCCTACTAATTTATACTGGGCAGCATTCCTTTGAACCCAGCCAGCCTATTAGAATGAGCAATTTCTAATGTTATTTCTGTGAAGATCAGATGGGAGATGTTGCTTGTTTGCTTTTATACACTGAGGATTTCTGTGGCATTTTATTCATGTCATGTCCCTCCTTCCTTTAAAATAAGGCTATTTCATTTACTTCATTTTTAAGCTAAAGATATGTAGACTTAAAAGAAATCTACAATAAAAGCATTCTTGTTTGTGAGGAAACTTCTTGATTAAATGAAGATTGTTGTATTTTCTTTTTTCTTTTCTATCTCGACTTGGCTGTTCTTAGAGTTATTTGGTATAATTGCTTTTCCACTGCAAAATTAAATCAATGAAGTTCATATGTCTACTAAAAATGAATTTGAAGAATGTTAGTGTTTCTTACGTAATGTTTAATATTTTTATATGCTGATAAAGGAATGGGCAAATATGTGTTATTTAAAGGAACACAAACAACAGTCCCTTTAAAATTTCATAAGTTATGATAATGGAATATTTCCTAAAATAAACTAACTTTATCCTTGCTTATCTGACATGACCCTCTCCTCAGTAATGAACCTACTCAGCTGAGGCCCCTGATGAAAAAATGTTTTGGGCCCACATGCACATTATAATGATACTGAGTATTTATTTACTGGTAGTGAGCACCCTGTGCTCTATAATGATGTGTTTTTATACACTATACCCTGGTGAGTACACTGATCTGCTATATATTAACTGAATATCTATTTACTAAGGGTCCGAATTATCAAATGGCGAGTGGACATGATTCCACATACCCCTACTCTAACCCACCCAAAACCCCTTAAAAAAAACCTATTGCTAACCCCCTGAAGATCATCCTACCTTGAGTCGTCTTCACTCAGCCAAGCCAAATTCTTCATCCAAGGTGCGCAGAGGTCCATCATCCGGTAGAATTCTTCATCCAAGCATGGCAAGGAGACGTCCTTCATCTGGTAGAAGTTTTCATCCAGGCGGCGTCTTCAATCTTCATCCATCCGTAGCGGAGCGGAGCCATCTTCAAAGCAGCCGACGCAGAGCAATCCTCTTCTACCGACGGACTAACGATGATGATCGGAACAGCCAATAGAATGCGAGTTCAATATGATTGGCTGATTGGATCAGCCAATCGGATTGAACTTCAATCTGATTGGCTGATTGCATCAGCCAATCAGATTTTTTCTACCTTAATTCCGATTGGCTGATAGAATTCTATCAGCCAATCGGAATTGAAGGGACGCCATCTTGGATGACGTCCCTTAAAGGAACATTCATTTGTTGTTAGTCCGTCGGTAGAAGCAGATGGCTCCGCGTCGGCTCCTTTGAAGATGGCTCTGCTCCGCTCTGGATGGATGAAGATTGAAGACGCCACCTGGATGAACACTTCTACCGGATGAAGGACCTCTTCTTGCCCCGCTTGGATGAAGACTTCTACTGGATGATGGACCTCCTCTGCGCACCTTGGATGAAGAATTCAGCTTGAATGAGTTAAGACGACTCAAGGTTTAATGATCTTCAGGGGGTTAGCGATAGGTTTTTTTAAGGGGGGTTTGGGTGGGTTAGAGTAGAGGTATGTGGGTGGTGAGTTGTAATGTTGGGGGATATTGTATTTTATTTTCAGGCAAAAGAGCTGATTACTTTGGGGCAAGGCCCCGCAAAAAGCCATTTTAAGGGCTGGTAAAAGAGCTGATTACTTTTGTATTTTAGAATAGGGTAGGGAATTTTTTATTTTGGGGGGCTTTTTTATTTTATTAGGGGGGTTATATTAGGTGTAATTAGCTTAAACTGCTTGTAATTCTATTTAATTTTTTGTAGTTTAGTGGGGGGGTTTGTATTATAGATTAGTTTATTTAATTGTATTTTATTTTAGGTAATTGTAGGTAATTTATTTAATTAATTTAATGATAGTGTAGTGTTAGGTTTAATTGTAACTTAGGTTAGGATTTATTTTACAGGTAATTTTGTATTTATTTTAACTAGGTAGCTATTAAATAGTTAATAACTATTTAATAGCTATTGTACCTAGTTAAAATAAATAAAAAGTTGCCTGTAAAATAAATATAAATCCTAAAATAGCTACAATGTAATTATTAATTATATTGTAGCTATATTAGGGTTTATTTTACAGGTAAGTATTTAGTTTTAAATAGGAATAAGGATTAGGGGTTAATAATAATAATAGATAATAATAGATTGGGGTTAATAATTGTAGGTAGGTGGCAGCGAAGTTAGGGAGGGCAGATTAGGGGTTAATACTATTTATTCTAGTGTTTGCGAGGCGGGAGTGCGGCGGTTTAGGGGGTAATACATTTATTATAGTGGCGGTGAGGTCCGGTTGGCAGATTAAGGGTTAATAAGTGTAGGTAGGTAGCGGCAACATTGGGGGGGCAGATTAGGGGTTAATAAATATAATATAGGGGTCGGCGGTGTTAGGGGCAGTAGATTAGGGGTTCATAGCTATAATGTACGTTGTGGCGGTGTCCGGAGCGGCAGATTAGGGGTTAATAGTATAATGTAGGTGTCAGCGATAGCGGGGGCGGCAGATTAGGGGTTAATAAGTGTAAGGTTAGGGGTGTTTAGACTCGGGGTACATGTTAGGGTGTTAGGTGCAGACTTAGAGAGTGTTTCCCCATAGGAAACAATGGGGCTGCGTTAGGAGCTGAACGCTGCTTTTTTGCAGGTGTTAGGTTTTTTTCAGCCAAAACTGCCCCATTGTTTCCTATGGGGATATCGTGCACGAGCACATTTTAGCTGCTTACCGCTACCGTAAGCAACGCTGGTATTGAGGGTTGAAGTGGCGCTAAATTAGGCTCAACGCACCCTTTTTTGAGCCTAATGCAGCCCCTCAGACAACTCTAAATACTAGCGTTGTTGGAAGGGTGCGTTGGGAAAAAAAGCAACGTTAGCTACGCAGCATTTTACCGACAAAACTCTAAATCTAGGTGTATTAGTTATTAATCATGCTCTAACCTGACCCTGGTTTAGATCAACTGCACTAAAACCTAAAGGTGTGTTAGAAATACTTTAAATTTATATGTTCTTTACATAGAAGAAAAGGTTCTTATTATTGATAAATACACTGTGTATATATATATATATATATATATATATATATACACATAGTACTTTTTTATAAGAAAAGAGGGGGCAGTACTAAAATAAAATAAAGGTGCCGGTACTCACTGATTAATAACTGTGCTCAGTAACTTTGAGAAAAAGCAAAGGGACAAAGCCATTTACAGTGCTTGATATATTTTGCAGTCCCCTCTTGATGAAAACTAGAGTATTTAAATGATGATTACAAATATTACCAGTTATGAGATGGCATTCTTTGGTAAATCAGTTGTACTATAAACTTGTAATATCAAGTCACACACTAATGTTAGTACAGTCCAGTGATACTGATTATCATGACTCACGCAGATCTTTAGCACGACAATAGTGTGTAGAATACACACAGCCTTTTTCTCAGTATGTTTTTTTCAAAATTAAACTATATTAGTTTTTAATGAAAAAATGCCAGATTGTAGTCATTGTTGTGTAAGTTGAATAGACACTAAAAACATTCAAAGGAAGGCAACTAAAATGGTGCATCGCCTCACCAGCAACCCCTTAAATTGTAGCTGGCCAGACCCTGCTGCTTCAGCCCAAAAGGAACTCCCCTGGTGTCCTGGTAGGCTAATCCGGACTTGCACACCTGCTGAATAGTTTAAAGTTTGAGGCTCAAGGTTAACACCAGCTTTGTAAGCTTAGCCTTAGTATATTAGTGGTTACCAGTACAATTTGATGCAGGTCAAAAATAAGCCGTATTCTTAGACATTATTTGTGAAATATCAGCACATCATGATATCTAGCTGTTTGTGTATTTTCTATTTACATTCTGGTTCAGGATAAACAACTGCATATACAATATTACACATAACATTTAATAATTTAACTTAAAGATGAGTTTCTTGGTACACATATAGGGCTCCATTTATTATACTCTGGATGGACAAGGTTTGCTGTCTGTCTGGCATTGCAGTGAGAGGTTAGTATTTTCTACGCCCCAACCAATTGTGCAAGAGCATGGATTGTCGATCATCCCAGTTGAATCTGACAAGGATGATTTAACCTCGCTACCCTTTATGCCGCTGCTTCTTTACTAGTTTTCCACGGTCGCTCATGCAAGCATGTACCGCAGAGCCTCTGAATCAGCATCTACAGCTTGACAAATGGAGCCCATACTGTAGCATTAAAGGGACAGTCTACAATATAATTTTTTATTGTTTTAAAAGATAGATATTCCCTTTATTACCCATTCCCCAGTTTTGCATAACCACAGTTATATTAATATACTTTTTACCTCTGTGATTACCTTGTATCTAAGCCTCTTCTGACAGCCCCTGATCACATGACTTTGTATTTATTATCTATTGACTTGCATTTAGTACTGTGTTGTGCTACATCTTAAATAACTCCTTTGGGTATGAACACAATGTTATCTATATGGCCCACATGCACTAGCCGTCTCCTTTTGTGAAATGTATTTAAAAAAGCATGTGATGAGGATGTCTATTGTGGATTAGAAAGAGGCAGAAATTATTGATATATCAATGTTAGTTGTGCAAAGCTGAGGAATGGGTAGTAAAGGCATTATCTATCTTTTTAAACAATAACAATGTTAGCTTAAACTGTCCCTTTAAGCAAAGTCTCTAATTTTTCAAAACAATAATAGTAGATTTAATAGGGTTTTTAGTTAAACCTGATAAGATCGGTTTATGAAAAAAAAATCAGGTTTCAAGTAACATTAATGTAAAATATTTTACACATTTTGAGCTGATTTATTAACAGTCAGACGGACATGATCTGCTATAGCGTATCAATGCTGACAGCATACGCTGGTGAACTGCTTGTGCAATGCTGCCCCCTGCAGATTTGCGGGTGTCAATCAACCCGATCGTATGAGATCGGGCGGATTGATGTCTGCAGCCCCAGAGGAGGCAGACGAGTTAAGGAGCAAGCGGTCTTAAGACTACTGCTTCTTAACTGCTATTTCCCCGGCGAGCCTGCAGGCTCACACGGAACAGGGGCATTCGGCCCTTAATTAATCAGTCCCCTTAGTTTTTATCCTTGTGGATTAAGAACTGTTGGATTTGCCCTTATCTAACATTGAGCTATCAACCCCTAAGTATGAGCTGCATATTTTGATTTTGAAACTGCCTGGTTTAAACATTTTTCATGTTAACTAATATTTTTAATATGCTTACATAGTGTTACTTCATATGCATATGTTTAATGTCAATTAACTTTTGAAAATATAGTGGAAGAAGCTTTTAACAACAATCTGATGTGGGAGTGGAAACAGATTAAACAATATATATATTTTTTTTTAAAAAGAATCACAGCAATCACTTGATAAAGGTTTCCTGTAATAAGTAATTGTTATAATAGTAAGTCTGGTGATCAGATGGCACCCCCCTCTTTTGACCACGATTGGAAAGCCTATTCAACAATACATACATGCTTTCTGCCTCCCCAGAAAAATGTTGTATGATTGCAGAACTCTTGCTTGGACATTGCAATCCAAGGGTGTGTGTGTATGGTGGGGGTTAGTGCACTGCAGGACGAAGATGTAGAAGATGGGCATTGCTGTTTTGCTTTTGTCCAGCTCCCTTTTGCAGTTGTGTAAAAGTGCTATTGCATCCATGTCAGAGAGACAGAGAGAAAAGGCTGTTATTGCTGCTTTCTCTTGGTCCAGCATCCTACTGTAAGTAAAGTGTGATTGCCTAATGAGTTGAAGGTGGAACTTATCTGTACTCATCCAGCTATTTATTCTGCTAGATGGTGCTACGAATACTTGCAATCTGCATGTCGATTAAAACCAAGACAAGCCAGATGGGCTCTTTTTTTCAGCAGATTTTATTTATTTATCTATTTTTAAAATAATTTGTATTGAGGTTCAAGTGTTTATACAAAGCAAATGAGAAATGGTTACATCTGGTATACTAATATACATAATATTTAATAATCCAAGCAAAAATAAAAAAAACTTATTACATAAATATTCTAGAGGGAGATGTAAATATAATAGTCTTATAGTTCAAAAATCAAATATTCAAGATTTTGAGTGCTTTCAAGTAAACTTGTGCTTAAACAAATAACCTCAAAAGTATTTAAACAAAAGGAAAGGCGATATTTACCCCAATTAAAAACACAAAACGGAGTGTTTTATCTAGGGGTAAAGAAATATATAATGGACCATGCACAAGTTTTACATAGGTTACACAAGAATATAATTACAATAGAGGTATTTTAAAGATAAACTGCAAAATTAGTTTCTGAACAAAATTAAGAAATGTCAGAGTACATTGGTGAGTGGGAGGTGAGTACATAAGGAGCTAGCTAGGAGATAGTGCTAAGTGCTACAATCAGCATTATATTAGTGTGACCCACTTAGAGAATTTTAAAGGCTGCAGATGAAAGCAAGGGACCAGCCCCAATCTAGGAGAGGAAGAAAATGAATCAGGCACTATAAAGTGAATATGTCACTAAACATAGTATACACTAAACGCTGCCCCGGCCAAAGGCAACATAGCTATACTAAGTAAAGGAATTGTAGCAATTAGAGTGTTGGAAATAGCTCTCCAAGATTATATAGGGGAACATGGTTGTTTAGCTGAGGGGTGTGTTGGTATGGTATGTTGTAAAAACTAAAAATACATTTCAGGAATGACATATGCAGATAAATTGGGTGTTATTGTAAGATCCATTAGGATGTGTCTGGCGCAAGCAGAAACACATAAGGAATATGACTCAGCTTAAAGTGAAGGTCAATTTTCATGTTAAAGTGCTCGTTTTTAAAAAAAAACTATTAAAAACAAGGGCAGTTTCATTCATGAAAATTGAAATTTCAGCCGTTTTAAAAAAAAATATACTTACTTTTTCTTCGTGAAGCCACTCCAGTGCTTCACCAGTCAGTCGCAAGCTTCTTCATACGTCAGCAATGGCGATTCCAGCATCCTCCAATCACGGCTTACCCCCAGGGTTAACATTGCCTGAGGCATTGTTGTGATTGGAGGAAACCGGTTTCGTCATTGCTGGGTAAGTAAACCAGGAAGAAGCAGGTGGGGCATCGTTTCAGAATGGCAATCCGGTGTTTTAGAAGAACAAGGTAAGTATTTTTAAAATAGAGGATAATGGAACTAGAGTCTCCATAATGCCTATAACTTTAGGGTGAACAGAGGCCACTGGAGATGAGCCATATTAAAGACTTACCATATATGCCTACCCCACCTCTGTTCTATTCATAATTCTGGGAAAATATACAATGGGCAATTTTCTTTAGTAGTATTCCCAGAATCTTGGCATCATATATTATCTAAACTTTTAGAGCTCTAGGGTGAAACAGAGCCTCTGAACACAGTAAGCTACAGTGAGATCTGATCAAAACTGTAAATAAATGTGCACTACAAACATCAGTGTTGAACAGGTAGCAAGGTGAAAGCAATGAGCTGAATTAACTTAGGTTATTAATCTAGAATATAAAATACACTAGAAAGACAAAGCAATATATTAAGTTGTAAACATTGCTCAATATATACATAAATCAGACATTTCCCGTTTAAAAATGCAGCAACCATCCCAAAGCACAATAACTAAAGTCAGATTATGTACGCTGTTGCCAAGATATCAGGGAGGGCTGTATGGCAAAAGGTGCATGGGTATTGCTATGGAGAAGTGTGGATATACAGCAATATGGATTTTGTTGGTTATCCAAGTCCAATTGGCAGAATGAGCTGCCAGCTCCTCAGGGTGTCCACTGAAAGTTAAGCCTCCAGAGTCCCAATTTGAAATCAATGAATGTACATAACAGGGATATCTGGGTCATTGAGCTGATGGTAGGTCACACATAACATGACAGTCAGAAATATCTTGAGAGCAGGGCATAGGTGCTGATTAAGATCTTCATGGATGTGGAAGCCAAAGGTGTCTGTGTCATCATGGAAAAAGGTAGGCAAATAACAAGGAAACCATGCCAAACCTGGGTTGTTAATTTGCTGCTCCGTAGTTCCGGCTGCAAATTTGAATCCACCGAATCACTTTGAGACCCCGGAGTGATGGGTAGTGAACACTGGGGCCCCAGAGCATCACCATTCCAGTGTTCCACCAGAGCCTGGTCAAAAGAGATAGTAGGTATAGTAGTCTGGGCATCCTCCTGGTCGAGTGTCCTACATAGTTTTTCAGTAAATGCAGCATGATGTCTGTCAGGCAAGCAGCGCAGCTCTTCAATGATTAACAGGTAAGTTGCCATGATTGTTTTGCTGTCTTGCAAGTATGAATGTACCTTGGACAAAGAAGGAGCCCTCCTTCTTGTTGTTGTATAGGGCTTCGGCTGCAGGCTACTCAAGCATGATCACGCTTAATGAGATAGAAAAGAAAACAGTAGAATGGTTTTAACAGGGCCTGCGGGAACATATAAATTGTTGATGAAGAGCAGCTCAATCATGCAACCGCTCTATAGATAGCTGGTTCCATCCCCTCCAGCAGATTTTATTTGATCATAAAATATAGGCCTGGTTCTCATAATGGCAAGGCTGATTCTCTTTCTCACATGACAGAAGAATTACCCACACCTTAAGAAGAACCCAAATCAATATTTTCTCGCTACTGTTCCTTCCATTTGGGATAAGATTAAACAGAACAGTATTGTTGGAGATATACCAGATATACCACCATTGGTATCACAAGATAGGATCTATTTATACAAAAATAAAGTTTTTGTTCCTCCCTCAGTCATAATGGACATCCTTCAATATCATCACAATACTCCTCTCAGTGGCCATGGTGGGATAAAAAAGACCAAATACCTGATTAATTGTAATGTTTGGTTCCCATCTGTCACTAAAGATGTAACAACATTTGTAATTGCTTATCCGGTATGTGCCAGATCTAAAGGTTCCCATAAAAAAACTCAAGGGTTGCTAAAACCATTACCCTAAACGACCATGGTCTGACATTTCAATAGACTTTATAGTAGAATAATACCAAGGGTATGGTACACTACTATGATAATAGACTGTTTCACTAAGATGGCACATTTTATACCTACCAAAGGCATTCCTTCAGCTACGCAGACTGCTACTTTTTCCATTCAAGAGATATTAAGATTGCACAGCATACCTGAATCTACAGTTACAGATAGAGGTACACAATTCACCTCTAAGTTTTGGACTTCCTTCTGCCAAGGGTTACATATTCAGAGTTCATTATCCACTGCCTTCCATTCACAAACCAATGGTCAAATCAAACTTAGAAACCAAACTTTGGAACAGATTCTGCTTTGTTTTATATCTCATTTACAGGATGATTAGAGTCAATATATAATTGTAGATGTGTTTTACTATAACAAATATATTCACAGTTCTACAGAAAGCTCTCCATTTTTGATAATTATGGTTACCACCCTGCAATGTTGCCTGGATCACCTATTTCAACTTCAGTTCCATAGGCAGATAAATTAAATTAAGACCTAATAACAAATGTTTCCATTATCAAAATAACTTTGGCCAAAGCACCAAAAATACATCAATATTTTGCTGTTCAACATCAAAGTTCTACTCCTGATTATAAAATAGGAGAAAAAGTATAGCTATCTACTTCCCAGCTGAAAAACAATGTCCTGCAAAGAAACTGGGTTGTAGATATATTTGGCCTTTTGAGATAATTAAAATAATATTCCCTACTGCAGTAAAATGATTTCTACCAAATGAAATGTTTAACCTCGCTTTTGGATTTTTCTTCTGCACCACACACTCCTGTTTTGTCTAGCGGTTGTGCTAGCTATACTCCACTATTGGGCTGTTATTCATCATCAATCCTGACATTCCCATTAGTTCATGACATCTAATATATGGGTAGTGCCATGAAACCTACATATAAGGGCCCCAAAATTCAAAGTTTACTTTTAGTTACTTATGCACACAAGAGATATCTGGGGGTTGTATTATCAGGGATTGAACAATTGTTTAGCTGTAGTTTTTGTTGTTTTAAATAGGGTTTCATGTACTGCATTCTTGTTGCTAAAGAAACATTTGTGACAGAACTATTCTTGCAGCAGAGATTTTATCACCATTTAAAATAAGCCAGGAACTGTATTTTTATTGCACCTGGTGTATGTTGCATCTCTGTAACCAACATAAAGTTTTTATGTTTGCCTTTTATGTCATGTTTTTTTTAAGTAATTCTTAAGTGGAGGGTGTTCATCTACTCAGCAGGGTGGGTCCCCCATATTCAAAAGTAACTGATCTTAAAATTATATTCTCTATCTGAATCATCAAAGTTTAATTTTGACCTTCATGTGCCTTTAAGTGTAAAGTATCTTGCATTTGTGTGAAAAAATGTTTTAAAAGTCTCTTACACAGTTTCAGATAATTAAGTTGCTTTGGTGGTCAGTTATCTTTTCAATGAGAGTTCAATGTGTAATCTTCTTATGTCTCACTTTGGGTGTATGATGTCAGTGTTAAACCTTGAATTGAATGTGTGGTTTAACATATGTTGTCTTCCAGATGGGGAATGTCAAACATCCAATCCATGTCACCATATTTAGAATGTGACACCTCAGCACTTGGAACTTAAAGGGAAAGTACACTGTAAAATTGTTTTTCCATAAATGTATTTTAAATGACTTGTTAAACCAACTGCAGAGTATAAAATATTTGAGAAATTGCATTTTTGGGTTTATTTGTGTATCTGAAGTAGCTGGTTTTGTGCTTTGAAACCACAGCCTATTACAATGGGTTGAATTTCAGGTAATATCATATCTCATTATGTTATCACTTTTATGTACACAGACTTGCTTCCTTATCTTATATTTGTCTGGAACACCAAAGCTCAATACATAGAGAGAACAATGGAAAATTATCATTTTATTACTTAACTATCATGCCCCCCACTGAGGGTGTAATCTTTTCTGCTGGCTGTGTTTACTTAGGCTTGTCAATAGCGTATACGCCAGTATCAAAAATTTCAGTATAGGGTGGGAAACCACAAGCTAAATCAGCTATTTCAAATGCTGAAATATGTGTGAAGGAGCTACTTGCAACCAATTTAATACACTCTAGCAGGTAAAAAGGATCATTGGGAATAATTTAAAGGGGAGAAAGTTTTTGGGTGAACTGTCCCTTTAAATGTATTAATTGTTAATTAGTGAAAGTGAGTAGTGAGAAGAGTAGTACAACATTAACGTGTTTTTTTTTCTGGAGGGCTTGTCACTAATGGCAGCATTGGCTGGAGGTCACATTATGTAATACTGCTAAAAATAACACCTGAAAATACAATTAGATTATAATAATATTTACTTACAAATTACACAGGCAGCTAATTAACATTCTTTAACTTAATTGTCAATACTACTTAAATGAACAACATCTGGTACAAATAGACATGGTAAATTACCAGGCATGCTGAAAACCTTGGAGGGCCGGATGATTTGACATCCCTGGCTTAGGCACTCCCCTAAGTAATATTTACTGAAACGGTTTAAAGAAAGCCAAAGGGGTTTCTTTTTAGAACCTACCTTTAATGTGTGTCTTTTATAAGGTTTATTTACACCTCTATCACTTGTCTTTTAGTTATCAGCTTTTAGTTATATTTTCTTTTTAGTTTAGAGATAAATCTTTATCTTTGGGATGGCAATACAATGACTGTTTGCTCTTGCAAGGTCTGAAATTGAATTTCCATCTATCTGGTGCTGTTAATTCTAATATACTACATTTATCAATCCTTGAAGTACATAAAGTTTGCTCATAGTCGGCTAGATTTAGAGTTTTGTCGGTAACGACCCGCGTATCTAACGCTGGCTTTTTTCTGGCCGCACCTTTAAAATAACTCTGGTATTGAGAGTCCACAGAATGGCTGCGTTAGGCTCCAAAAAAGGAGCGTAGAGCATATTTAACGCCACTGCAACTCTCGATACCAGAGTTGCTTACGGACGCGGCCAGCCTCAAAAATGTGCTCGTGCACGATTCCCCCATAGGAAACAATGGGGCTGTTTGAGCTGAAAAAAAAACCTAACACCTGCAAAAAAGCCGCGTTCAGCTCCTAACGCAGCCCCATTGTTTGCTATGGGGAAACACTTCCTACGTCTGCACCTAACACTCTAATATGTACCCCGAGTCTAAACACCCCTAACCTTACACTTATTAACCCCTATTCTGCCACCCCCGCTATCGCTGACCCCTGCATATTATTATTAACCCCTAATCTGCCGCTCCGTAAACCGTCGCTACTTACATTATCTCTATGTACCCCTAATCTGCTGCCCCTAACACCGCCGACCCCTATATTATATTTATTAACCCCTAATCTGCCCCCCACAACGTCGCCTCCACCTGCCTACACTTATTAACCCCTAATCTGCCGACCGGACCGCACCGCTATTATTATAAAGTTATTAACCCCTAATCCGCCTCACTAACCCTATAATAAATAGTATTAACCCCTAATCTGCCCTCCCTAACATCGCCGACACCTAACTTCAATTATTAACCCCTTATCTGCTGACTGGAGCTCACCGCTATTCTAATAAATGTATTAACCCCTAAAAATAAGTCTAACCCTAACACTAACACCCCCCTAAATTACATATAATTTTAATCTAACGAAATTAATTAACTCTTATTAAATAAATTATTCCTATTTAAAGATAAATACTTACCTGTAAAATAAACCCTAATATAGCTACAATATAAATTATAATTATATTATAGCTATTTTAGGATTAATATTTATTTTACAGGTAACTTTGTATTTATTTTAACCAGGTACAATAGCTATTAAATAGTTAAGAACTATTTAATAGCTAAAATAGTTAAACTAATTACAAATTTACCTGTAAAATAAATCCTAACCTAAGTTACAATTAAACCTAACACTACACTATCAATAAATTAATTAAATAAAATACCTATAATTATTTACAATTAAACCTAACACTACACTATCAATAAATAAATTAAATACAATTCCTACAAATAACTACAATGAAATAAACTAACTAAAGTACAAAAAATAAAAAAGAACTAAGTTACAAAAAATAAAAAAATATTTACAAACATTAGAAATATATTACAACAATTTTAAACTAATTACACCTACTCTAAGCCCCCTAATAAAATAACAAAGCCCCCCAAAATAAAAAAATGCCCTACCCTATTCTAAATTACTAAAGTTCAAAGCTCTTTTACCTTACCAGCCCTGAACAGGGCCCTTTGCGGGGCATGCCCCAAGAAGTTCAGCTCTTTTGCCTGTAAAAAAAACATACAATACCCCCCCCAACATTACAACCCACCACCCACATACCCCTAATCTAACCCAAACCCCCCTTAAATAAACCTAACACTAAGCCCCTGAAGATCTCCCTACCTTGAGTCGTCTTCACCCAGCCGAGCCAAATTCTTCAACCAATCAGATTGAGCTCGCATTCTATTGGCTGATCGGAACAGCCAATAGAATGCGAGCTCAATCTGATTGGCTGATTGGATCAGCCAATCGGATTGAACTTGATTCTGATTGGCTGATTCCATCAGCCAATCAGAATATACCTACCTTAATTCCGATTGGCTGA
This sequence comes from Bombina bombina, assembly GCF_027579735.1. Classification (NCBI taxonomy): domain Eukaryota; kingdom Metazoa; phylum Chordata; class Amphibia; order Anura; family Bombinatoridae; genus Bombina; species Bombina bombina. The sequence goes on along the minus strand of NC_069499.1, from coordinate 318,337,110 downwards.
TAGAATCCTATCAGCCAATCGGAATTCGAGGGATGCCATCTTGGATGATGTCATTTAAAGGAACCGTCATTCATCGTTCAGTCGTCGGCCAGGATGGATGTTCCGCGTTGGAGGTCTTCAGGATGCTGCCGCTCCGCTCCGGATGGATGACAATAGAAGATGCCTCTTGGATGAAGACTTCAATCGGATGGAAGACTTCTTCTGCCCCGCTTGGATGAAGACTTCTACTGGATGGAGGACCTCTTCTTGCTCCGCTTGGATGAAGAATTTGGCTCGGCTGGGTGAAGACGACTCAAGGTAGGGAGATCTTCAGGGGCTTAGTGTTAGGTTTATTTAATGGGGGTTTGAGTTAGATTAGGGGTATGTGGGTGGTGGGTTGTAATGTTGGGGGGGGTATTGTATGTTTTTTTTTACAGGCAAAAGAGCTGAACTTCTTGGGGCATGCCCCGCAAAGGGCCCTGTTCAGGGCTGGTAAGGTAAAAGAGCTTTGAACTTTAGTAATTTAGAATAGGATAGGGCATTTTTTTATTTTGGGGGGCTTTGTTATTTTATTAGGGGGCTTAGAGTAGGTGTAATTAGTTTAAAATTGTTGTAATATATTTCTAATGTTTGTAAATATTTTTTTATTTTTTGTAACTTAGTTCTTTTTTATTTTTTGTACTTTAGTTAGTTTATTTCATTGTAGTTATTTGTAGGAATTGTATTTAATTTATTTATTGATAGTGTAGTGTTAGGTTTAATTGTAGATAATTATAGGTATTTTGTTTAATTAATTTATTGATAGTGTAGTGTTAGGTTTAATTGTAACTTAGGTTAGGATTTATTTTACAGGTAAATTTGTAATTATTTTAACTATTTTAGCTATTAAATAGTTCTTAACTATTTAATAGCTATTGTACCTGGTTAAAATAAATACAAAGTTACCTGTAAAATAAATATTAATCCTAAAATAGCTATAATATAATTATTTGTTATATTGTAGCTATATTAGGGTTTATTTTACAGGTAAGTATTTAGCTTTAAATAGGAATAATTTATTTAATAAGAGTTAATCAATTTCGTTAGATTAAAATTATATTTAACTTAGGGGGGTGTTAGTGTTAGGGTTAGACTTAGCTTTAGGGGTTAATACATTTATTAGAATAGCGTTGAGCTCCAGTCGGCAGATTAGGGGTTAATAATTGAAGTTAGGTGTTGGCGATGTTAGGGAGGGCAGATTAGGGGTTAATACTATTTATTATAGGGTTAGTGAGGCGGATTAGGGGTTAATAACTTTATTATAGTAGCGGTGCGGTCCGCTCGGCAGATTAGGGGTTAATAAGTGTAGGCAGGTGGAGGCGATGTTGAGGGGGCAGATTAAGGGTTAATAAATATAATATAGGGGTCGGTGGTGTTAGGGGCAGCAGATTAGGGGTACATAGCTATAATGTAGGTGGCGGCTCTTTGCGGTTGGCAGATTAGGGGTTAATTATTGTAGGTAGCTGGCTGCGACGTTGTGGGGGGCAGGTAAGGGGTTAATAAATATAATATAGGGGTCGGCGGTGTTAGGGGCAGCAGATTAGGGGTACATAAGTATAACGTAGGTGGCGGTCGGCAGATTAGGGGTTAAAAAACTTTATTAGAGTGTCGGCAATGTGGGGGTGCCTCGGTTTAGGGGTACATAGGTAGTTTATGGGTGTTAGTGTACTTTAGAGCACAGTAGTTAAGAGCTTTATGAACCGGCGTTAGCCCAGAGAGCTCTTAACTACTGACTTTTTTCTGCGGCTGGAATTTTGTCGTTAGATTTCTAACGCTCACTTCAGACACGACTCTAAATACCGGAGTTAGAAAGATCCCATTGAAAAGATAGGATACGCAATTGACATAAGGGGATCTGCGGTATGGAAAAGTCGCGGCTGAAAAGTGAGCGTTAGACCCTTTTTTGAATGACTCCAAATACCAGCGGTAGCCTAAAACCAGCGTTAGGAGCCTCTAACGCTGGTTTTCACGGCTACCGCCAAACTCCAAATCTAGGCCAGTAAAAGTTAAATCAACTCAAACTCATTGACAGGCTCTGCTCTCATGTGATTGGTCGAGCAAGAACAAGGTTTGGCACTGCACAAGCACTTCTTTAAGCAATAATACATAAGGCAGTGGACAAACAGTGTCTGCTTACTGCTCACCGCAAACACAAGTGGGCAGGTTCCTGAGTTGGTAACTTTGCTCGCCTGCACTATGATAAATGAGAGAACACAGCATTCCAGTTTCACAGCAGTAAAACAATGGGGAGGTAATAGTCTGCTAAGCACTAATAAAATCACAAGCTCTAGTCTCATCCTTAGTAGCCACCAGCTGACTTCATAAAAAGGAGTGTATATACATGAGACAAAAGATCTACTTTTATTTAAGGGCTCTACTTATGCATCATGTGCTAAAAAAGACAATTTGAGCTTTCATACAGTTTTAATTCCTCATAAATTCCATATATAACTTAAGGGACATGAAACCAAAACATGTTCTTTCAAAATCCAAATAGAGCATGCAATTTGAAACAACTTTCCAATGTACTTCTTTAATCTAATTTGCTTTGATTTCTTGGTATCCTTTATTGAAAAGCAAACCTAAGTAGGCTCAGGAGATGGAAGCTAACTGCTGATTGGAAGCTGCACATGTATGCCTCTTATCATTTGCTTACCGATGTGTTAAGATAGTTCCCAGTAAGGCTTTGCTGCTCCTTCAGTAAATGTGATCAAGAGAATGAAGCAAAATTGATAATAGAAGTAAATTTGAAAGTTGTTTAAAAATGTGTGTTTTATATGAATCAGAAAATAAAAAAATTGGGTTTCACGTCCCTTTAAAACAGTTTTAGAATATTTCTGGACACTATAGTTAGGATTTACTGTTAAGGTTAGAGATTAGGATTATTAGGGTTAGTTGGATTTTGCATCATTTGAACTGTTTTCCAATAAATTCATAAAGTATGAAAAAAACTGTGCTTTAAAACTTAATGCCTTTTAAGAAATGTAAATAATAAAATAAATCATTTTATGATAATGATAAAATGATATTTAAAGATACTGATTACATTTGTTATCCATGCACAGAAATGATTTACCCGTGCTGAATGTAATTATGTTTTCCATCTCTTTCTGGATTATGAGAATTAATTTTCCAGAAACCAGTTGGAGGAGCAGGATTCCTGTGGTCCCTGAAAGCCGAGTGGATAGGAGAAGACCTTCACTATTCCATGTACGGAATTGGAAGCTCACAGATAGACCATCCATTTGGGGGGTACCTGGTAACAGCAGGTAGCTTGTGCTTGAGCTAATAAAGGTGATGGGAACAAAATGAGGTTCTGAGCAGGAATATGTCACGTTCCCCTGAAAGAAAGAACAGAACAAAACACGTTAATGCTATATAATATAATAGCTTTAAAAGCATTAACAAGAGGGGGGAAACAAGTATTATAAAGGTAGGTGACAATGTTTCTTGACTCCAGTCCTCAAGTACCCTCAATGGGGCAGATTTTCATGATATCTTTCTTTTATTATTATTATTTCTATTTAATAATTTTTCAACAGAACATCAAAAAACTGAATTTTTGATGTCTACATCAAACAAATTCAAGAAGGTTACAAATAGTTATCAATGACATTTACAAAAGACAAATATTGTGTACAATTTGTATTGGAACCTGTATCGTGTTGTATATGTGGCTACGATTTAAATGTGTCCATGACTTAGTAGTCCATCATGATATCTTAACAAGGGCACAGGTGAAATAATCAGCAGATCACTAACCATCATTACTAATCTGCTCTAACCCCTAACCTGGTTAAATAACCTGCAATCTAGTTAAGATGTTATAAAAATATGGCCTTTGGGGTACTTGAGGACTAGATATGAAAAGGCTAAAATCTCACATTTTTAAGCATGCTGTTGTTTTGCAGCATAGATGCTAAAGTTACTTTTCTGATTGATTTAGGGGAACTAGCTAAAAAATAAAACAAAATAACATATTTTAATAGCAGGTTTGAACCAGAATGATTATAAATATTATCTGTTGTTACATATATTACTTTAAATGTAGGCTTAATTAACTTAGATATTCTTCACTCTATAGGTTTATCGCATTCTGTAGTAAAACATCTCTTGGTAGATCACATTTATATCTGCTACCTTCATTTATACCCTGAACCTTATTAGTCATACATTTATCTGCTAACCCTTTCATATATTCTATTTTTTTTTTATCATGTCGCCGCCGCCCCCCCCCTTGTTTAAACATTTTTGAGGGACGACTCACATACTATCCCAAAGCCACTATTAATCCATCATATGTTGCTAGGTTTTTATTTTAATGAGATCTCCCATGGTCCCTAATTTATAGGGACCACTTGCACTTCAAATGTATTTGTACTCATAGTATAAAAATAGTCACCTAGATTACAAGTTTTGTCGGTAAAACTTGCGTTGCTAATGAGCCTTTATTTTCCAGTGCACACTTTAAACAACGCTGGTATTACAAGTTTTCTGAATGGCTGCGTTAGCCTCAGAAAAGTGAGCGTTGAGCAAATTTAGCGCCACTTCTACCTGTAATACCAGCGTTGCTTACGGTAGCGGTAAGCTGGCTAAAACATGCTCGTGCACGATCTCCCCATAGGATACAATGGGGCTGAGACGGCTGAAAAAAACCTAACACCTGCAAAAAAGCAGCATTCAGCTCTTAACGCAGCCCCATTGTTTCCCATGGGAAAATAATTTTAATGTCTACACCTAACACCCTAACATGAACCCCGAGTCTAAACACCCCTAATCTTACACTTATTAACCTCTAATCTTCCACCCGCAACTTCGTCGCCACCAGCATTATACTATTAACCCCTAATCTGCCGCTCCTGACACCACCGCCACCTACATTATCCCTATGAACCCCTAATCTGCTGCCCCTAACATCGCCGACACCTATATTATATTTATTAACCCCTAATCTGCCGCCCCCAACATCGCCACCACCTACCTACAATTATTAACCCCTAATCTGCCGCCCCCAACGTCGCCGCTACTATATTAAATGTATTAACCCCTAAACCTAAGTCTAACCCTAACCCTAACACCCCCTAACTTAAATCTATTTTTAATAAATCTAAATAAAATTTCTATAATTAAATAAATTATTCCTATTTAAAACTAAATTCTTACCTATTAAATAAACTCTAATATAGCTACAATATAACTAATAGTTATATTGCAGCTATTTTAGGATTTATATTTATTTTACAGGCAACTTTGTATTTATTTTAACTAGGTACAATAGCTATTAAATAGTTAATAACTATTTAATAGCTACCTAGTTAAAATAGTTACAAAATTACCTGTAAAATAAATCCTAACCTAAGTTACAAATACACCTAACACTACACTATCAATACATTAATTAAATAAATTAAATGCAAATATCTAAAATAAAATACAATTAAATAAACAAAAATATATTACAAAAAACCAAACACTAAATTACAAAAAATAAAAAAATATTACAAGAAGTTTAATCTAATTACACCTAATCGAAGCCCCCTAATGAAATAAAAAGCCCCCCAAAATAATAAAATTCCCTATCCTAAACTAAATTACAAAGTAATCAGCTCTTTTACCAGCCCTTAAAAGGGCTTTTTGCGGGGCATTGCCCCAAAGCAATCAGCTCTTTTACCTGTAAAAAAAAGAAATACAATACCCCCCCAACATTACAACCCACCACCCACACACCCCTACTCTAAAACCCACCCGATCCCCCCTTAAAAAAACCTAACACTACCCCATTGAAGATCACCCTACCTTGAGCCGTGTTCACTCAGCCGGGCACCGATGGGTCAGAAGAGGACATCCGGACCAGCAGAAGTCTTCATCCTATCCGGGCAGAAGAGGAAATCCAGATTGGCAGAAGTCTTCATCCAGGCGGCATCTTCTATCTTCATCCTTCCGGAGCGGAATTTCGAGGGACGCCATCTTGGATGACATCATTTAAAGGAACCTTCATTCGTCGTTAGGACTTAGATTGAGGAGGATGGCTCTGCGTCGGCTGGATAGAAGATGGCTCCGCTCCACTCCGGAAGGATGAAGATAGAAGATGCCGCTTGGATGAAGACTTCTGCCGGTCTGGATGTCCTCTTCTGCCTGGATAGGATGAAGACTTCTGCCGGTCCAGATGTCCTCTTCTGCTCCATCGTAGGTAGGGTGATCTCCAATGGGGTAGTGTTAGGTTTTTTAAGGGGGGATCAGGTGGGTTTTAGAGTAGGGGTGTGTGGGTGGTGGGTTGTAATGTTGGGGGTGTTATTGTATTTCTTTTTTTTACAGGGAAAAGAGCTGATTACTTTGGGGCAATGCCCCGCAAAAAGCCCTTTTAAGGGCTGGTAAAAGAGCTGATTACTTTGTAATTTAGTTTAGGATAGGGATTTTTATCTTATTTATATTTTATTTTATTAGGGGGCTTAGATTAGGTGTAATTAGATTAAACTTCTTGTAATATTTTTTATTTTTTGTAATTTAGTGTTTATAATAATAATAATAATAATAATATAGTTTAGTTTATTTAATTGTATTTTATTTTAGATAATTGTATTTAATTTATTTAATTAATTTATTGATAGTGTAGTGTTAGGTGTATGTGTAACTTAGGTTAGGATTTATTATACAGGTAATTTTGTAATTATTTTAACTAGGTAGCTATTAAATAGTTATTAACTATTTAATAGCTATTGTACCTAGTTAAAAAAAATACAAAGTTGCCTGTAAAATAAATATAAATCCTAAAATAGCTACAATGTAACTATTAGTTATATTGTAGCTTTATAAGGGTTTATTTTATAGGTAAGTATTTAGTTTTAAATAGGATTAAATTATTTAATTATAGTAATTTTATTTAGATTTATTTAAATTATATTTAACTTAGGGGGGTGTTAGGGTTAGGGTTAGACTTAGATTTAGGGGTTAATAATTTTATTATAGTAGCGGCGACATTGGGGACGGGAGATTATGGGTTAATAATTGTAGGTAGGTGGCGGCGACGTTGGGGGGGCAGATTAGGGGTTAATAAAATTTATTATAGAGCTTGCGAGGCGGGAGTGCGGCAGTTTAGGGGTTAATACATTTATTATAGTGGCGGCGATGTCCGGTCGGCAGATGAGGGGTTAATAAGTGTAGGTAGGTGGCGATGACGTTGGGGGCGCCAGATTAGGGGTTAAGAAATTTAATGTAGGTGTCGGCGATGTTAGGGGCAGCAGATTAGGGGTTCATAGGTATAATGTAGGTGGCGGCGATGTCCGGTCTGCAGATTAGGGGTAAAAAATATTTATTTTAGTGTTTGCGATGTGGGGGGGGCCTCGGTTTAGGGGTTAATAGGTAGTTTATGGGTGTTAGTGTACTTTGTAGCACTTAAGTTAAGAGCTTTATGTTCCGGCGTTAGCCCATAAAACTCTTAACTACTGACTTTTAAATGCAGTAGGAGTCTTGGAGGTTGAGGCTGTACCGCTCACTTCTTCCAAGACTTGTAATACCAGCGTTAGCCAAATCCCATTAAAAAGATAGGCAATTGACGTAAGGGGATTTGCGGTATGGAAAAGTCGCGGAAAAAAAGTGAGTGGTAGACCCTTTCCTGCCTGACTCGTAATACCAGCGGGCGTTAAAAAGCAGTGTTAAGGGGTCCTAACGCTGCTTTTTAACGCCCGCTGGTATTACGAGCTATTTATATAGCTATTATAGCTATTTAAAGCTAACACAGAACTCATAATCTAGCCGAGTATTAATTACTTATCTTTCTCTAAATATTAATTAATTACTATCATAAAAAAATCTAATGTAATCCTAGTGCCTAGTGGTAAAGAGGTTGGTCACAAGTGGTGCAAATGAAATATTTCATAGTTTATTTTTGTGCTTTTTTAAATATGGAACATAGCAGTTAAACAATGGGGTGTTTAGATTGTGCTAGGTGGTGATCAGAATAGTTTATATACCATGGAAATAATCTTGCATTTGAATTTTTTTTAAAAAAAGGGTATTTTTTAATAACAAATTTACATCAAGATTACAAGATCTAAACCGGGTACGAAAATAAAGCAAAAAAATGAGAGGTGGATTATGGGTATTTAGACTAGGGGTTTATGTTAGTGTGTTTTTTCCAAATAGACATCAATGGGGATTTCATTACGGTGATCGCCATTCCGCGATCACAGGTGTTAGTTTTTTTTCTAACACCCACATTGTTAACACCTAAATAAACCTATTAACCCCTAAATTGCTGCCCCCCAAAATTGTCAACACTAAATAAGTCTATTAACCCCTAAACCGTCAGCCCCCACATCGCTACAAACCTATTAACCCCAAAACCACCAGCCCCCCCATATCGCTAATATTAAACCTATTAACCCCTAAACCGCCAGCCCCCCACATCGCAAATCCCTACTCGCCGCCTAGATCAAAATGGATGTCCAGACTTCAGGAACTGTGAGTAGATTTCCTGGGGTTAGTGTTAGTTTTTTTTGGGTGGGATTTTTATTTTATTGCTCAATAAAAGAGCTGAATGCCCTTTTAAGGGCAATGCCCATACAAATACCCCTTTAGGGGCAATAGGTAGCTTAGGTTTTTTTAGACTTAGTTTTTTATTTTGGGGGTTGGTTGGGTGGGGGGTTTACTGTTAGGCGGGACTTAGGGCAATGCCCTACAAAAGGCCATTTTAAGGGCTATTGGTAGTTTATTGTTACGTTAGGGGATGTTTTTTTTTGGGAGGGGCTTTTTTGTTTTTATAGGGCTATTAGATTAGGTGTAATTTTTATTATTTTGGATAATTTAGTTTATTCATTTTGTTATCTTACGGCTAGATTTAGAGTTTTGTCGGTAACGACCCGCGTAGCTAACGCTGGCTTTTTTCTGGCCGCACCATTAAAATAACTCTGGTATTGAGAGTCCACAGAAAGGCTGCGTTAGGCTCCAAAAAAGGAGCGTACAGCATATTTAACGCAACTTCAACTCTCGATACCAGAGTTGCTTACGGACGCGGCCAGCCTCAAAAACGTACTCGTGCATGAGTCCCCCATAGGAAACAATGGGGCTGTTTGAGCTGAAAAAAAACCTAACACCTGCAAAAAAGCGGCGTTCAGCTCCTAACGCAGCCCCATTGTTTGCTATGGGGAAACACTTCCTACGTCTGCACCTAACACTCTAACATGTACCCCGAGTCTAAACACCCCTAACCTTACACTTATTAACCCCTATTCTGCCGCCCCCGCTATCGCTGACCCCTGTATATTATTTTTAACCCCTAATCTGCCGCTCCGTAAACCGCCGCTACTTACATTATCCCTATGTACCCCTAATCTGCTGCCCCTAACACCACCGACCCCTATATTATATTTATTAACCCATAATCTGCCCCCCACAACGTCGCCTCCACCTGCCTACACTTATTAACCCCTAATCTGCCGACCGGACCTGAGCGCTACTATAATAAAGTTATTAACCCCTAATCCGCCTCACTAACCCTATAATAAATAGTATTAACCCCTAATCTGCCCTCCCTAACATCGCCGACACCTAACTTCAATTATTAACCCCTAATATGCCGACTGGAGCTCACCGCTATTCTAATAAATGTATTAACCCCTAAAGCACTAACACCCCCCTAAATTAAATATAATTTAAATCTAACGAAATAAATTAACTCTTATTAAATAAATTATTCCTATTTAAAGCTAAATACTTACCTGTAAAATAAATCCTAATATAGCTACAATATAAATTATAATTATATTATAGCTATTTTAGGATTTATATTTATTTTACAGGTAACTTTGTAATTATTTTAACCAGGTACAATAGCTATTAAATAGTTAAGAACTATTTAATAGCTAAAATAGTTAAAATAATTACAAATTTACCTGTAAAATAAATCCTAACCTAAGTTACAATTAAACCTAACACTACACTATCAATAAATTAATTAAATAAAATACCTATAATTATCTACAATTAAACCTAACACTACACTATCAATAAATAAATTAAATACAATTCCTACAAATAAATACAATGACATAAACTAACTAAAGTACAAAAAATAAAAAAGAACTAAGTTACAAAAAATAAAAAATATTTACAAACATTAGAAATATATTCCAACAATTTTAAACTAATTACACCTACTCTAAGCCCCCTAATAAAATAACAAAGCCCCCCAAAATAAAAAAAATGCCCTACCCTATTCTAAATTACTAAAGTTCAAAGCTCTTTTACCTTACCAGCCCTGAACAGGGCCCTTTGCGGGGCATGCCCCAAGAAGTTCAGCTCTTTTGCCTGTAAAAAAAAACCATACAATACCCCCCCACATACCCCTAATCTAACCCAAACCCCACTTAAATAAACCTAACACTAAGCCCCTGAAGATCTCCCTACCTTGAGTCGTCTTCACCCAGCCAAGCCAAATTCTTCATCCAAGCGGAGCAAGAAGAGGTCCTCCATCCGGTAGAAGTCTTCATCCAAGCGGGGCAGAAGAGGTCTTCCATCCGATTGAAGTCTTCATCCAAGAGGCATCTTTTATCGTCATCCATCCGGAGCGGAGCGGCAGCATCTTGAAGACCTCCGACGCGGAACATCCATCCTGGCCGATGACTGAACGACGAATGACGGTTCCTTTAAATGACGTCATCCAAGAGGGCGTCCCTCAAATTCCGATTGGCTGATAGGATTCTATCAGCCAATCAGAATTATGGTAGGAAAAATCTGATTGGCTGATTGAATCAGCCAATCAGATTGAGCTCGCATTCTATTGGCTGATCGGAAAAGCCAATAGAATGCAAGCTCAATCTGATTGGCTGATTGGATCAGCCAATCGGATTGAACTTGATTCTGATTGGCTGATTCCATCAGCCAATCAGAATATTCCTACCTTAATTCCGATTGGCTGATAGAATCCTATCAGCCAATCGGAATTCGAGGGACGCCATCTTGGATGACTTCATTTAAAGGAACTGTCATTCGTCGTTCAGTCGTCGGCCAGGATGGATGTTCCGCGTCGGAGGTCTTCAGGATGCTGCCGCTCCGCTCCGGATGGATGACGATAGAAGATGCCTCTTGGATGAAGACTTCAATCGGATGGAAGACCTCTTCTGCCCCGCTTGGATGAAGACTTCTACCGGATGGAGGACCTCTTCTTGCTCCGCTTGGATGAAGAATTTGGCTCGGCTGGGTGAAGACGACTCAAGGTAGGGAGATCTTCAGGGGCTTAGTGTTAGGTTTATTTAAGGGGGGTTTGGGTTAGATTAGGGGTATGTGGGTGGTGGGTTGTAATGTTGGGGGGGTATTGTATGGGTTTTTTTACAGGCAAAAGAGCTGAACTTCTTGGGGCATGCCCTGCAAAGGGCCCTGTTCAGGGCTGGTAAGGTAAAAGAGCTTTGAACTTTAGTAATTTAGAATAGGGTAGGGCATTTTTTTATTTTGGGGGGCTTTGTTATTTTATTAGGGGGCTTAGGGTAGGTGTAATTAGTTTAAAATTGTTGTAATATATTTCTAATGTTTGTAAATATTTTTTTATTTTTTGTAACTTAGTTCTTTTTTATTTTTTGTACTTTAGTTAGTTTATTTCATTGTATTTATATGTAGGAATTGTATTTAATTTATTTATTGATAGTGTAGTGTTAGGTTTAATTGTAACTTAGGTTAGGATTTATTTTACAGGTAAATTTGTAATTATTTTAACTATTTTAGCTATTGTACCTGGTTAAAATAATTACAAAGTTACCTGTAAAATAAATATTAATCCTAAAATAGCTATAATATAATTATAATTTATATTGTAGCTATATTAGGATTTATTTTACAGGTAAGTATTTAGCTTTAAATAGGAATAATTTATTTAATAAGAGTTAATTAATTTCGTTAGATTAAAATTATATTTAATTTAGGGGGGTGTTAGTGTTAGGGTTAGACTTAGCTTTAGGGGTTAATACATTTATTAGAATAGCGGTGAGCTCCGGTCGGCAGATTAGGGGTTAATGTTTGAAGTTAGGTGTCAGCGATGTAAGGGAGGGCAGATTAGGGGTTAATACTATTTATTATAGGGTTAGTGAGGCGGATTAGGGGTCAATAACTTTATTATAATAGCGGTGCAGTCCGGTCGGCAGATTAGGGGTTAATAAGTGTAGGCAGGTGGAGGCGACGTTGTGGGGGGCAGATTAGGGGTTAATAAATATAATATAGGGGTCGGCGGTGTTAGGGGCAGCAGATTAGGGGTACATAGCTATAATGTAGGTGGCGGCGCTTTGCGGTCGGCAGATTAGGGGTTAATTATTGTAGGTAGCTGGCGGCGACGTTGTGGGGGGCAGGTTAGGGGTTAATAAATATAATACAGGGGTCGGCGGTGTTAGGGGCAGCAGATTAGGGGTACATAAGTATAACGTAGGTGGCGGTCGGCAGATTAGGGGTCAAAAAAATTTAATCGAGTGGCGGCGATGTGGGGGGACCTCGGTTTAGGGGTACATAGGTAGTTTATGGGTGTTAGTGTACTTTAGAGCACAGTAGTTAAGAGCGTTATGAACCGGCGTTAGCCCAGAAAGCTCTTAACTACTGACTTTTTTCTGCGGCTGGAGTGTTGTCGTTAGATTTCTAATGCTCACTTCAGACACGACTCTAAATACCGGAGTTAGAAAGATCCCATTGAAAAGATAGGATACGCAATTGACGTAAGGGGATCTGCGGTATGGAAAAGTCGCGGCTGAAAAGTGAGCGTTAGACCCTTTTTTGAATGACTCCAAATACCGGCGGTAGCCTAAAACCAGCGTTAGGAGCCTCTAACGCTGGTTTTCACGGCTACCGCCAAACTCCAAATCTAGGCCTTAGTGTTTTTTTATTTTTCGTAATTTTAGTGTTTGTTTGTTTTTTTATAATGTTAAATTTTTTTTATTTTTTCGTAGTGTATTTTTAAATTTGACATTCTTTTTCCCTTAATGTTAGGTTATTTTAATCCTGTAATTTAGGTTTTTTAAATTTGCAGTTTATTTGAATTTATTTAAATAGTTATGTTAGGTTTATTTATAGATTAATCTTAGTTGGGGTTTTTTTTTTTCACAGGTAAATTTTGATTTATTTTAAGATAGTTATATTGTAAATGTAATTTAAAGTTAGGGAGTGTTAGGTTTAGGATTTAACAGTTTCATTTAGTGATTTGCGATGTGGAGGGCCGGCGGTTTAGGGGTTAATATGTTTAGTTTAGTATTAGTGATGTGGGGACCGGCAGTTTAGGGGTTAATAGGTTTATTATAGTAGTAGCGATGTGTGGGGCCGGCGGTGTAGGGGTTAATTTAGGGGTCCTGTACACCAACTATGTTTACAGCGCTGCGGAATCTGTTGGCGCTCTACAAATACCTGATAATAATAATAATAATAGCTTTATATAGTGTTGACTATGTGGGTGGCGGATTAGGGGTTAATAGGTAGTTTATGGATGTTAGTGTACTTTGTAACATTTTAGTTATGAGTTTTGTGAAACATTTTTGTTTCGCAAACTCCATAACTACTGGTCTCAGATCGCAGTGGTAAAGACCATAACGCAAGCATTTTAGCTGGAACGCACAACCTATAATACGACGCTATGAAAATCCTGCACTTAAAAGTCATTTTTTGAGTGTGGAATGGAGAGTTGCGTTACAGTCTAAAACACTTGCGGTATAGCGGTACTGCAGTGACTTTTAATACGGGAGACCTGCCATTCCATGCGCAATGGCCAATTTTTTCGCGGTATAGCCGTACCGCACCATAACGCAAATCTTGTAATCTGGGTCATAATTAATTTGAAAAGAAAACTTTATTTTTTTAATCATTGATTATTCATCCAACTTCTCCTGTAATATTATTCCTAAAATAATGGGGGGGGGGGTTCTTCCATTAAAGGGACATGAAAGTCAATTTGTTTCTTTCATGATTTAGATAAAGCATACACTTGTAAATATGTTTCTAATGTACTTCTATTATCTATTTTGCATTATTGCCTTGGTATCCTTTTTTGAAAGATCAGGAATGCACTACTGGGAACTAGCTGAAAACATTTGTAAGCCAATCACAAGAGGCATATATGTGCATGCGCCAATCATCAGCTAGCTCCTAGCTCGATAGCCTATCTAGATATTCTTTTCAACAAAGGTTACCAAGCAAATTAGATAAAAGAAGTAAATAGGAAAGTTGTTTAAAAATGTAAGCTCTAGCTAAATAAATATAAAATTGAGTTTCATGTCCCTTTAAGAGCCTAATATATGCACAGGATTTACTCAATCCGTGCAGGAGTTTGTAAATACGGATATTCTAAGTAAGAAATAGGAAATTAGTTTAATACCCCCTTAATCCAAATACTTGACAGTTACTATATATTTGTATTCATATCTCAGGATTGTTTTATATTTTTATCCCAAGGAAATACATTTTCACATAATTAGGTTTTCTGAAACTTAGTGAATAAGAGAAGAAATCTGTACTGACTAATGAGCACCAACCACTATGAACTTTTTAAAGAACTAAGGGAATTTGATGTTTCAAGGGACTGATTCTTCCTTTTTTCTTTCCTGTTATTTTTTTATTTTTTTATTTTTTTTAACAAATGTGAAAATATCTACTCTGTGAATACTTAACACACATCAATAGAGTGGCATTTTTTAAACTTTAGGAATCCCTATCTGTTGTGATTCTCTGCATACACTCTTGATAGTGTGTGTGGGGCAGATATTTACACACACACATATACTCTCCTGCAAGCACACAGCTAGATTAAAAGCAAAATGGAAGAGTTAGTTACAGTATTTGGCTGAATGATGAGGCCCAGGACAACGTCATGGTTTCTTCCTTCCTGGGTCTCTAACCTACAGACAAACAATGCAAGCCTTCAACCAAACACAACAGCCTGTGTCACCCTTGTTTGTATCTCAGTGTGTTTAGTTGAAGGCATACATTGTGTTGCTGTAGGTTAAGGACCCAGGGATGAAGAGATCTTGATATGGTACTGGTCCTATCAATATTTGAGCAAATTCTTTAACTAACTCTTCCATTTTGCTTTTAATCTACATGTGTGCTTGCAAGAGAGTGCTAGATTTTCTATGTGTGATAATTGTGTTTTGTAATTTTCCCAATGGGCTTTGCACCCAGGCGTGTCTGGAGTTAACTACCTAAGTCTCTGAAAGCTGTGATGCTGCCTGTGGATGCTGATGAGCACCCAGGGCCCAGTTTTGCAGAGTCATGGGATGTGTACCTAGTCAGATTTGAGAGTGCAGTTCATTTCTGTGTGTTGCATGTGTCTAGGGAAATTAACAAAGGGCCTGTGCCACCCTTGTTTGAATTTTAGTGTGTTTGATTCATTGCATACATTGTGGGGCTGTAGGTTAGAGACCCATAGAGGAAGAGACCTTAATGTGGTCCTGGGCCTATCACCATTTAGCCAGATGTTGTAACTAACTCTTTCATTTTTGTGGTTCTAAGTTACAGTGCTGTTATCTTCATAAACGGGAATTCTATCAGTAATAGTGTATTTGTGATGGGGATTTAACAGTTTGCTGTTCCCTCTTGTTTACTGGTAACCAAGATCGTTTGTAGGGGTTTTTCCTTTTAATGGGATTAACAGTATCTTGAACGCCATGTGGACATCTTCTTACAGTAAAGACAAATTTGTTCCGTACAATGAGGCTTGAAACCTTAGACAAAAGCACAATATACATTGTGAGAACTGTTAAAAACCTATTATTGAAGATTAGATAAGTTGCGGCGACTTTCTTATTTTGAAAATTAATTTCCCATAGTGCTCTTCTTAATTTAGGTGACATATTAAATATTAATTTAAAAATACTTTTACTATTTATAACGTTGTACCCATAATGCCCAAATACAAATGACATTCGGATTGGTTAACAGCATAAACACAACTCTATCCAATTTAAAAATAAATACATTTAACTCATTAACCCATATTGGATTTAAATGACCAGCACCCACTATAAACAGTTACAAGTGGGAAAAAATGGAGATTGTATTTTGTGTGAAGTAACAATCTTGGCTGTGTTTGACTTGTAAATCTTGTAATACCTTTCTTAACACAGAAAGAAAAATCACCATTCTTGTTTTTCCAGTATATAAAAAAATACTGAAAGATTGGAAGCACCGCAATAAAAAAATACTGAAAGATTGGAAGCACCGCAATAAAAAAATACTGAAAGATTGGAAGCACCGCAATAATAATTATTATTAATTACAGTTATCTTTCAAAAATAATTACTTGTATCTATTTGTGAGTTTCTTTGCCATCTACTACATCCTTATCTCTACTGCTGTTTATTATTGTTATGAGGTATGGAATTGAAGTCAACATCCTAAAATATAACCTGATTAATGAAAGTGCACTGAAGTAACCTTCAAGTTCCTTCTACACAAACAGCTGCTAACTGAAAGAGAACGGCTTGGATGCTTTTAGGTTATGTATTTTAAAAAAAAGTTATAAAATAAGAATTTGAAAAAAACTTCTAAATATGTTTTTCACCTTGGAAATTAAATGGTATGAAACAGAACAATAGTTTGTTGATTTCGTTTTTTTTTCTTATTCTTCAAGCTTTCTGAATTATTCACCAACACATTCCTAGTACTAACGGTGATTGAAAAATAAAAGTATTATAATAATGCTCTCTGTTTTTTCTTCCTATTATCATAAAGCAATATATGAACATTTTATTGGCACCCACTTTCTGCTCTCCAAGCTTCATGCACATAAAAGCCTAAGCACACTTCTAAGAGATTTTTCTATGATGTTGTAATTATAAGTGACAACTTGAAAATCTGAAGGAGCTAACTCTATGATTTTCATGATTTGATGTAAGAATCATCTGCTCATTTAATGTTCCTATATTTTCTGCCTTCCATATTGTATGCTGTTACAAAGCAAATAGTTGATGCTTTTTCTTAACCTGTTTATATATGTTGTGAAAAAATCAGTCTGTTACTTTTCTTAAAATATATGTATACTGTAGACTGGATAGATAGATAGATAGATAGATACACACACTCATATATATATATATATATATATATATATATATATATATATACACACACACATATATGTGTATGTATATATAATTCCTTGAAAATAAGCAGTCACTCACCATATGACCAAGATTGTCAAATTTATTAATATGACGTTCAGGGTGGTACCCCTTCATCAGACAATTATATATATATATATATATATATATATATATTTATGGACTTATATTAGGTATCAGAATTCTTTTAAGGTAATAGAAGTATAGAAAGGTGATCATTATAATAATAATAATATTAGGTGATTTCAGCAATGAAATTAACTTTAAAGTATTTTTTGTTGTTGAATTTAAATAAAGAAATGTTAAAATATATAATTTTTTTATGCTGGCAAAAATTGTTTTTAAAAAAAGTATATATATATATATATATATATATATATATATATATATATATATAAAACACACAGAGAAAGTCCAGCACTCACTTAAAAGCTCACAGTCAAGGTCCCTCCCAAACCCTGGGAGCCTAAAACAACATGTTGCAGGGTCAAAGGATGTGTACCCGATCCAGTCTGAGAGTGAAGTCCCCTTCCGTGTTTTGTATATGTCTAGGGTTATTACATAAGCCTGTGCACCCTTCAATTGTTCCCAGTTTGTTGGATTGAGAGCTTGCATTGTGTGGCTGTTTTAGACTCCCAGGTTTTGGAAGGGACCTTGACGTGGTACCTGGGCTTGTCCCATTTGGCCAAATGCTGTAACTAACCTTTCCATTTTTGCTTTTAATCTTAGCTGTGAGCTTGTGAGTGCTGGACTTTCTCTGTGTGTTGTATTAATTTGCTTTGTAATTTTCCCTATGGTTCTTGCACCCAGACCTGTCTGGGGTTAACGGCCTGTGACTCTGGTGACAGCACAGATTCCTGTGAGTGCCAGTGAGCACCCAAGGCTGAGCATGTTGCAGGATCATGGCATGTGTACTCGGTCCAGTCTGAGAGTGCAGTCCCCTTCCGTGTTTTGTATATATATATATATATATATATATATATACATATATATATATACTGTATATATACACACATACACTGTGGCAGAACTACCATTGGTGCAGCATGAACAGTGACACCAGGGCCATAGTGCTGTGGGGCCCAGGGCAACCAGACTATACATAGGCAAGTGCAGGTTGCATAATAACATGCAGATCATTTTATTTGTGCAGGTTGCAGGTTTATCTGTCTATCGATCTATCTTCATAAACAGAGAAGCATGCATATTATTACTATTGCTTACAAATTAGTTATCTTTGGGGACCCAAAACATTTTTGAACACTGACCTCAGGTGAGTAGGTCCTCTAATGTTGGTGTTGCCTAATCCGCTTGTACATTTAGTTTCCTGTTAAAAAAATCAATGTAACCCCTTAACTGCGGATGACGACACGTGGTCTTCATCTGCACAATGTATTTAGGGCTAGATTACAAGTGGAGCGCTTATTTATTGAGCACCCATAAACGGGAAAATTCTCCCATTTACAGGGGCGCAAAAAATAACCAGCTATTACAAGTGGCTGTTTTTTGCTACCGTGATCTCTGGTAAATTTTCAAAATGTGTCCCAATGGCCCCCAAAATACAGTGTAGTATAGTTATCAATAAAAAAAAATGTTTTATAAAATAACTCTAAGAAGCAGTTAGTAGGGGTTTAAGTGAGCGGGTGTGGGGTGTTAGATAAAAATGGCACTGAAAAGTGCCTTTACATTGCGGTCTATAGGGACTGTGTGTTCCCTATAAATATATATGTTTATGCTTATACACATATATATTTATGATACACATATATGTATATAATCATATGCATATATATTTCAATTTGCTGCCCATCACTGCAGGACTTGCCCCCTTCGCTGTGCTAGGTTCTCATGCCATGCCTCACAGCATGAGAATAAGGCTCCCATTGAAGCCTATGGAAGCATGCAGTCATGAGAGCAAAACTTCTGTGCAATGCAAATGCGAGGTTCTGTTCACATTGCACCTAACTTGTAATACCAGTGCACATTTGCATTACTGAGTGGAGTGCAAATATCGCTCTCGGGTAAGCAATATTTTGCGCTCCACTCATAATCTGCCCCTTAGTCATCATTTAGTAGAGGGGTGACCTTTTTGAGCACATAGTGGTCCTCCTGCACTCATCCCAGCATTCGTGGTTATTTGGAATCACTGGGGGGAATCCAGGGATGCCGGTGAAGTAACTACACAAGCCGTGGAAAGTTATAGTCAGTTACAGTAAGCTTAAGGGGGAGTTGGATTGGGGGTATTAATTGTGGATTACAACCATATATCATCATTTGGGGAGGGGTTGCCTTTATAAGCACATAACAGTCTTCCTACATTCATCCCTGTATCCCTGGTGGTCTGGAATCACTGGGGGAATCCAGGGATGCTGCAAAGTCACCACAGAAGCCCTGGAAATCCAGACGTTCTTGTCAGGTACACTGGCCTTAAGGGGGCAGATGGATGGGGGGTAAGTATTAAAACCCCTCAATCTCAGATTCCTTAAGCACTAAAACAGGTTTAAGGTAGAAGCACAAAAAAATAAAAATAAACACATATAACACTTACAAAATTATACACAATTATAGCAGAGTATCAGGCCCCAAGACCCCTTGTTTTAAATCCCAGATACCCATCTTTAAGATAAAGCCCCTATATAAGTTTTAATAGCTAGCTGAACACTGTGGTATTAGTGATCACTGTGGCTTGAAAAAATGTCCAATTGTTTGAATAGAGGCTCATGGGAGCCATTAGGTGCAAAAGTTGCATAACTATACAGAAAGGCCCTTATTTATATGAGGATAATCCCTTTTAATATATAGCTTATGTTATAAACTAATGGTATAACTTTGTTTATTAACAGTTTATTAAAAAATATGTATTTTTCACAAGTTTCATGATATTTACATAAACTAATGGTTTTGTTTGAATTGTCTGTGTTTCTTGAAAAAAGATATATAATATGTGTGGGCTTCAGTTGTTCCTGAAAATTGGCCTACAGTAGTGATTAATTGTGAGCAGCATGTAAAAGCTACAAAACAGCTCAGCCCTGGGACGGGACTGGCTCAGCAGTAAAAGGGTTAATCTGCTTTAACTTCACACAACATTTCACATATTCAAATAATATTATGTTATATAAATGGCATTATTTTAGTGTAATGTCCATCTACTTATAGTTTTTTTTTTTTGGGGGGGGGATTGGGAGGAGGGTAATGATGATTACATTGAAGAACCCTTACTAGGGAGGAAAATAATAAAGATGATTGCAATAATTTTGTTTATTTTATGTTTTGATGTTATTAATAAATATATTAATGGCTAATACAACTTAAAACTCCTTGTAGCAAAAACAATATGATTGGCAATCATATACAATACATTCTTTTTGGGTTAGTGAGAGGGAGAGACACAAGAAAGAAGAAAGGAAAAAGAAGAGATAGAACCACTCTGCAACTCTTAGCTATATCCACAATGTAACTCTAAACTATGTCTACAGTACAGCTCTGAGCTATGTCTACGGTACAGCTCTGAGCTATGTCCACAGTAGCAACTCTGAGCTATGTCCACTGTACAGCTCTAAACTATGTCTACAGTACAGCTCTGAGCAATGCCCACAGTACAGCTCTAAACTATGTCTACATTACAGCTCTTAGCTATGTCAATAGTAAAGCTATGAGCTATGTCCACAGTACAGCTCTGAGCAATGTCACAAGTTCGGAGCTATGCCCACTGTACTGCTATCTACAGTACAGCAATGAGCAATGTCCAGAGTACAGCTCTTAGCTATGTCCACAGTACAGCTCTTAGCTATGTCTACAGTACAGCTCTGAGCAATGCCCACAGTACAGCTCTGAGCAATGTCCATAGTAATGCTATGAGCTATGTCTACAGTACAGCTATGAGCTATGTCTACAGTACAGCTCTTAGCTATGTCTACAGTATAGCTCTGAGCTATGTATACAGTATAGCTCTGAGCTATGTATACAGTACAGCTCTGAGCTATGTCTACAGTACAGCTCTGAGCTATGTCTACAGTACAGCTCTGAGCTATGTCTACAGTACAGCTCTTAGCTATGTCTACAGTACAGCTCTTAGCTATGTCTACAGTACAGCTCTGAGCTATGTATACAGTACAGCTCTGAGCTATGTCTACAGTACAGCTCTGAGCAATGTCCATAGTAATGCTATGAGCTATGTCTACAGTACAGCTCTGAGCTATGTCTACAGTACAGCTCTTAGCTATGTCTACAGTACAGCTCTGAGCTATGTATACAGTACAGCTCTGTGCTATGTCTACAGTACAGCTCTGAGCTATGTCTACAGTACAGCTCTGAGCTATGTCTACAGTACAGCTCTGAGCTATGTCTACAGTACAGCTCTGAGCAATGCCCACAGTACAGCTCTGAGCAATGTCCATAGTAAAGCTATGAGCTATGTCCACAGTACAGCTCTGAGCAATGTCGCAAGTTCGGAGCTATGCCCACAGTACAGCTGTCTACAGTACAGCTCTGAGCTATGTATACAGTACAGCTCTGAGCTATGTCTACAGTACAGCTCTGAGCAATGTCCATAGTAATGCTATGAGCTATGTCTACAGTACAGCTCTGAGCTATGTCTACAGTACAGCTCTTAGCTATGTCTACAGTACAGCTCTGAGCTATGTCTACAGTACAGCTCTGAGCTATGTATACAGTACAGCTCTGAGCTATGTCTACAGTACAGCTCTGAGCAATGTCCATAGTAATGCTATGAGCTATGTCTACAGTACAGCTCTGAGCTATGTATACAGTACAGCTCTGAGCTATGTCTACAGTACAGCTCTGAGCTATGTCTACAGTACAGCTCTGAGCTATGTCTACAGTACAGCTCTGAGCTATGTCTACAGTACAGCTCTGAGCTATGTCTACAGTACAGCTCTGAGCTATGTATACAGTACAGCTCTGAGCTATGTCTACAGTACAGCTCTGAGCTATGTCTACAGTACAGCTCTGAGCAATGCCCACAGTACAGCTCTGAGCAATGTCCATAGTAAAGCTATGAGCTATGTCCACAGTACAGCTCTGAGCAATGTCGCAAGTTCGGAGCTATGCCCACAGTACAGCTGTCTACAGTACAGCTCTGAGCTATGTCGCAAGTTCGGAGCTATGCTCACAGTACAGCTGTCTACAGTACAGCTCTGAGCTATGTCGCAAGTTCGGAGCTATGCCCACAGTACAGCTGTCTACAGTACAGCTCTGAGCAATGTCAATAAAATGCTTTGCAGGAATTCAGTTGTAATTATTATAACAAAATAGTTGTCTTAAAAATCAATCTATGTCTTACCACAATGAAGATCTGAGGTTTACGTCTCTTTGCAAGGTCGATAATATTTACTCCATTGTAATACAGGTTTTCTATGCAGCCGTGAAAATTCTTCTTCATGAAGGTCCCAGGTTTTCCTGGTACTGGGATCCCGCCAAAGCTGAACTTTGGGGTAAATAAAAAACAAACACCTGGTTCATTTTGTAATCATAAGATGGTTTATATATAATAATATTAATTGTATTCTTGAAATAAAAACTTTACTAAACCATAATTATGAAAAGCAGATTCAGTATTCAATATGTATTCTTGTTTAAAGGAATTATTTTTACCCACTGTTTTAGTGTTTATTTTTTCCTAAAAATGCCATCCAATTAAAAATGTCTCTGATGCATCAGCTTCTCTTATACTCTTGATAGAAAGGAAAACTACTTCTGGTAACATTAAAACTTGAAATAAATAAAACAAAGCCTTTCCAATAGACTTGCTGAATTTTGAATGTAAAAATGTAGGTTATCTTAAGTAGATCTAGCAGCACTCCAGTGGCACACTAAATTAGTTTGGAAAAATCCCTCACAACTGATTAGTAAGCTATAGTTTTAAAGAACTGAGGAGTTTCTTTAATGTGACATCTGCAGATATCTGCCACATTTCAGTTTAATGAAGTCTCTGTATTGGAAAAGTGTCTAATAATGAAATCTGTTTTAAGATTGGCTTTGCGGCTTAATCTACAAAGTCTATATAATCAGAGCTCCTATTTTCTACGCTCCAACCTGCTCACTTTGATCTGCAGGTCTAGGTCTCCAAGAAATTCTCTGTCTTCCCTTGGGGCTCAGTCCTTTTGCTGAGCTATTGATGTTCTCTGGAGCTTAGTATCTCATACAGTACAAACCAGATGTCCGATTGCTGTGAGTTTACACAAATAAGCTCAAGGCATACACCCTATTAAATGAGTCAACAAATCACTGTTTGGAATATGATTCTGTGTTTATTACAAACAATATCAGATTTGTTTTATTTATTTTTTAGTTCTATTTTACATTAATAACATGTTTTGTTGTTTTCAACTATGTTATCGTATACTTTATACAAAATTAAGTTTACAATCTTTTCTTTTTATTAACTCACTATTACAAGAGCAATGAGCTCTAATATTAAGTTGTAAAATGTGGCAGCAAAAGTATGTCTTACCATATTTAAATACATTGTTGCAATATGCAGTGAAAAATACAAATTTTTATTTTACATTAACTCACTCATTCAAATATTTGTTAAATCTGAAAAATCCGGTCATGCTAACACACAAGCAACTTAAAAGCACTTAAACCCAGCAAGCCTGATAAAATGAATCACATCATCCAAACATTAAAAGTGGGAAAAAATATCCAGTATTAATAATATAAAGTGTTTGGTTCAAAGTCAGGAACTAATAATAATCTAGGTTCCTTCTATAACAGGAGCTATATTACCACCTGATCTTTAGATGTGCGCCCTGTTAAAATAACATATAAAAACAATAGTCTAAGCTCCTCCAATGGCGGAAACTGTATTAACATTATCGTTACACTTTTTTAATAGTGCACTTGTAGTATTCTCTTTACAGAGCCACGCTATAATGAGTATCCCAAATACATTGTTTTTTTTTTTAACTTTTATTTATAACCAACAGTGAGTACATATTATGCCAATTTTCTGTAAAAGCACCACACAGGGTATTTGAATAAATCAAACATATTCATGCAGACACATATTTAACATAGCACAACATTGCTATAATCTTCTTAAACACATAACTGTATGTATTTGGTGTACCTGCTTCTAACATAAGACACACTTGGCTTTTTCAATTATTAAATCAAATATAACAAAATTGCGTACATAAAACATAATATAGGGAAAAAACATCTATAACCAAAGAACTTGGCCCCAAGACAAAAAAAAGACGAAACAAACAAACAAAAAAAATAAAAAAATAAAGGGTGTTAATTCCATCCCCCTCTCCCAGCTTATCCTCTCCTCCCTTCTGGTTCTGCGCACAAGAAAGAAAACTATCACTTTTTTTGGGTAACTTCACTAATTTTTCCTCTAAGAAGCATATTTTGAATGGTAACAGACATAGCAAAAGGTCTAATATACTGTGCTGCTGGATGTATCCGGCCCATTTTAAAAAATAACTTAGAATTTCTTTTTTCCACTGAGCCATTTATTTCATATTACTCTAGAA
Source organism: Bombina bombina (assembly GCF_027579735.1). NCBI lineage: Eukaryota > Metazoa > Chordata > Amphibia > Anura > Bombinatoridae > Bombina > Bombina bombina. The sequence goes on along the minus strand of NC_069499.1, from coordinate 318,312,509 downwards.
TTGCTTTCAGCTGAACGTTCTTCACAAACAATGAGAAAGTATGACTTTTTCTATCTTTCCATGAGGTGAAGATTACGTTTTGTGCATTAAGTAATGCAAAAGTAAAAAAAAAAATCTGTATTTTCCTTTTAATTAGTTGGTTCTCTAAGAAAAACTAACTCCTCCTCAGTCCTCACAGGGCAAGTTCCTGCTTCAATATTTTTGAAAGCCAGAATGTGACATTTCCCCAGAAGCTTTTTACTTTTGGGCAGCCCCATATACAATGCAATAAATGAGCCAATGAAAAACTGCACCTAGTACATATATAATTTTAGTCCCTCCTCCATTTCCCTATATCCTTGGGTGGTTATATACAGGGAGTGCAGAATTATTAGGCAAGTTGTATTTTTGAGGATTAATTTTATTATTGAACAACAACCATGTTCTCAATGAACCCAAAAAACTAATTAATATCAAAGCTGAATATTTTTGGAAGTAGTTTTTAGTTTGTTTTCAGTTTTAGCTATTTTAGGGGGATATCTGTGTGTGCAGGTGACTATTACTGTGCATAATTATTAGGCAACTTAACAAAAAACAAATATAAACCCATTTCAATTATTTATTTTTACCAGTGAAACCAATATAACATCTCAACATTCACAAATATACATTTCTGACATTCAAAAACAAAACAAAAACACATCAGTGACCAATATAGCCACCTTTCTTTGCAAGGACACTCAAAAGCCTGCCATCCATGGATTCTGTCAGTGTTTTGATCTGTTCATCATCAACATTGCGTGCAGCAGCAACCACAGCATCCCAGACACTGTTCAGAGAGGTGTACTGTTTTCCCTCCTTGTAAATCTCACATTTGATGATGGACCACAGGTTCTCAATGGGGTTCAGATCAGGTGAACAAGGAGGCCATGTCATTAGATTTTCTTCTTTTATACCCTTTCTTGCCAGCCACGCTGTGGAGTACTTGGACGCGTGTGATGGAGCATTGTCCTGCATGAAAATCATGTTTTTCTTGAAGGATGCAGACTTCTTCCTGTACCACTGCTTGAAGAAGGTGTCTTCCAGAAACTGGCAGTAGGACTGGGAGTTGAGCTTGATTCCATCCTCAACCCGAAAAGGCCCCACAAGCTCATCTTTGATGATACTAGCCCAAACCAGTACTCCACCTCCACCTTGCTGGCGTCTGAGTCGGACTGGAGCTCTCTGCCCTTTACCAATCCAGCCACGGGCCCATCCATCTGGCCCATCAAGACTCACTCTCATTTCATCAGTTCATAAAACCTTAGAAAAATCAGTCTTGAGATATTTCTTGGCCCAGTCTTGACATTTCAGCTTGTGTGTCTTGTTCAGTGGTGGTTGTCTTTCAGCCTTTCTTACCTTGGCCATGTCTCTGAGTATTGCACACCTTGTGCTTTTGGGCACTCCAGTGATGTTGCAGCTCTGAAATATGGCCAAACTGGTGGCAAGTGGCATCTTGGCAGCTGCACGCTTGACTTTTCTCAGTTCATGGGCAGTTATTTTGCGCCTTGGTTTTTCCACACACTTCTTGCGACCCTGTTGACTATTTTGAATGAAACGCTTGATTGTCACGCTTCAGAAGCTTTGCAATTTTAAGAGTGCTGCATCCCTCTGCAAGATATCTCACTATTTTTGACTTTTCTGAGCCTGTCAAGTCCTTCTTTTGACCCATTTTGCCAAAGCAAAGGAAGTTGCTTAATAATTATGCACACCTGATATAGGGTGTTGATGTCATTAGACCACACCCCTTCTCATTACAGAGATGCACATCACCTAATATGCTTAATTGGTAGTAGGCTTTCGAGCCTATACAGCTTGGAGTAAGACAACATGCATAAAGAGGATGATGTGGTCAAAATACTCATTTGCCTAATAATTCTGCACTCCCTGTATGTCCTGTTTATAAGCATAATATGTGACTTTTGCCATGATAGTAGAGGTGTTGCCCTCCATTTCATAGTAATGCTTAATTATTCACTGTGGGGAGATCATGATTCCAAGTCTGTATGATTTCCATGAGATTTATTTTACCTTCCATTTGTATCATCAAATTATACCACCCTGCTTAAATAAATTGATCCCGGCATAGATGCCTTCCCAATTTTTCCAATGCATACATCAAAGTCTTACTTGGAAATATCCATACATCACTATTCGCTAAATTATACTTAGTTTTAAGATCTTCCAATGAATTAATCACATAACTTGTGTTGTCTACACATTGTGAAAATTATTCCAATCTTTTGGATTTCCAGAGCCTAAATATCTTAGAATCAGAACCTGGTAGAATAAAGGATTTACTGAAATAGGAAGACATTTAGAGGTATGAAAATCTACACCTAGGAATTTGCAGAATCTTTGCCAAGCGATAATAGGGTTGACATCAGTATGCACTAATACTTTAAGGGCATAAGGTTTAAAATGGGGTAATTCAATCTCTTTTATACAAAGGTGAGAATTGTCCAATAGCCACTGTGGGACAATTTTCAGCAGACAAACGGTACTGTATTTCTGAAATGCAGGCAAACATTACACTGTGAAAGTCTATAGATAGAAAGTCTAGGCTTACCTATACCCCATAAAAACACTCTAAGTGCTGCATTTAAATTCCCAAATATATAGTTACTGGCTATTTAATGGTCAACATGATAAGGGCTGCTTGGTAAGCAAATTAAAAAGAGAGACAATGGCCCCTATTTATCAAGGTCTGGCGGACCTGATCCGACAGTGCGGATCAGGTCCACCAGACCTTGCTGAATACGGCAAGCAATATGCTCGCCATATTCAGCATTGCACCAGCAGCTCACAAGAGCAGACTCGCGCCCAAGCAGGGGGTGTCAATCAACTCGATCGGGTTGATTTTCGTCGATGTCTGTCCGCCTGCTCAGAGCAGGCGGACAGGTTATGGAGCAGCGGTCTTTGTGACCGCTGCTTCATAACTGCCTATTCCCTACCAAGTTTGCCCTTTTGAAATATAGCAGTAATTTTTAGGCAATCTTACACCTAGATTACGAGTTTTGCATTAGAGGCTATGCAGTGCTAACGAGCAGTTTTCGCTCACCCCTCACTTAACTGCAGCGTTGTTATTACGAGTTTTCAGAAACCCATCATTAAAAGACAAGAAGTGAGCGTTGAGCAAAATTTTGCATTGCTGACACTTGCATTATATTATTAACCCCTAATCTGCCGCTCTGGACACCGCCGCCACCTACATTAAACTTATGAACCACTGATCTGCTGCCCACAACATCGCCGACACCTACATTATATTTCTTAACCCCTAATCTGCCGCCCCCAATGTCGCCGCCACCTACCTACACTTATTAACCCCTAATCTGCTGCCCCCAATGTTGCTGCCACTATATTAAAGTTATTAACCCCAAAACCTAAGTCTAACCCTAAACCTAACACCCCCTAACTTAAATATAATTACAATAAATCTAAATAAATATTCCTATCCTATCATTAACTAAATTATTCCTATTTAAAACTAAATACTTACCTATAAAATAAACCCTAAGCTAGCTACAATATAACTAATAGTTACATTGTAGCCAACTTAGGATTTATTTTTATTTTACAGGCAACTTTGTATTTATTTTAACTAGGTAGAATAGTTATTATAAATAAAACACTAACACCTAATACTACACTACAATTAAATAAATTCCCTACATTAAATACAATTAAATAAATTAAATTAAATTGGCTAGAAAAAAACCCCACTAAATTACAGAAAATAATAAACAAATTACAGAAATTTAAACTAATTACACATAATCTAATAGCCCTATTAAATAGAAAAGCCCCCCCCCCCCCCAAAAAAAAAAAAAAAAAAAAAAAAAAAAACCCTAGCCTAAACTAAACTACCTATAGCCATTGAAAGTGCCTTTTGTGGGGCATTGCCCCAAAGTAATCAGCTTTTTTACCTGTAAAAAAAATACAAACAACCCCCCAACAGTAAAACCCACCACCTACACAACCAACCCCCCAAATAAAAAACCTAAGCTTGCCATTGCCCAGAAAGGGCATTTGGATGGGCATTGCCTATAAAAGGCTCTTTTGCAGCCCAAACCCTAATCTAAAAAATAAAACACACCCAATATACCCTTAAAAAACCCTAACCCCCTGAAGATCAACTTACCGGGAGACGTCTTCATCCAAGCCGGGCGAAGTGGTCCTCCAGATGGGCAGAAGTCTTCATCCAAGCCGAGCAGAAGTGGTCCTCCAGACGGGCAGAAGTCTTCATCCAGATGGCATCTTCTATCTTCATCCATCCAGCGCGGAGCGGGTCCATCTTCAAGACATCCGACGTGGAGCATCCTCTTCATCCGACGTCTAAAACAGAATGAAGGTACCTTTAAGTGACGTCATCCAAGATGGCGTCCCTTAGATTCTGATTGGCTGATAAATTATTTTCTGTAATTTAGTGTTTTTTGTTTTTTAGTACTTTAGCTAATTTAATTTAATTGTTTTAAATTGTTGTTAATTTAGTTAATTTATTTAATTATAGTGTAGTGTTAGGTGTTATTGTAACTTAGGTTAGGTTTTATTTTATAGGTACTTTTGTATTTATTTTAGCTAGGTAGTTATTAAATAGTTAATAACTATTTAATAACTGTTCTACCTAGTTAAAATAAATACAAAGTTGCCTATAAAATAAAAATAAATCCTAAATTGGCTACAATGTAACTATTAGTTAAATTGTAGCTAGCTTAGGGTTTATTTTACAGGTAAGTATTTAGTTTTAAATAGGAATAATTTAGTTAATGATAGGAATATTTATTTAGATTTATTTCAATTATATTTAAGTTAGGGGGTATTAGGTTTAGGGGTTAATAACTTTAATATAGTGGCGGCGATGTTGGGGCGGCAGATTAGGGGTTTATAAATGTAGGTAGGTGGCGGCGATGTTAGGGACGACAGATTAGGGGTTGATAAAATTTAACTAATGTTTGCTAGGCAGGAGTGCGGCGGTTTAGGGGTTAATATGTTTATTATAGTGAGGGCGACCTTGGGGGCAGCAGATTAGGGGTTAATAAGTGTAGGTAGGTGGCGGCGACATTGAGGGCGGCAGATTAGGGGTTAATAAATATAATGTAGGTGTCAGCGATGTTGGGGGCAGCAGATTAGAGGTTCATACATATAATGTAGGTGGCGGCGGTGTCCGGAGCAGCAGATTAGGGGTTAAAAAATTTATTTTAGTATTTGCGATGCGGGAGGGCCTCATTTTAGGGGTTAATAGGTAGTTTATGGGTATTAATGTACTTTTTAGCACTTTAATTATGAGTTTTATGTTACGGCGTTGTACTATAAAACTCATAACTACTGACTTTTAAATGCATTTGGACTCTTGACAGGGTAGGGTGTACCACTAACTTTTTGGCCTCCCAGGACAGACTCGTAATATCAGCGCTATGGAAGTCCCAAAGAAAAAAGTCTTTACAAAGTTTACGTAAGTCGTTTTGCGGTAAGGCCAAAGAATGTGCAGTGCCCCTAAACCTGCAAGACTTGGAACAGCCAATAGAATGCAAGCTCAATCTGATTGGCTGATTGAATCAGCCAATCTGATTGAACTTGAATCTGATTGGCTGATTTTCCTACCTTAATTCCGATTGGCTGATAGAATCCTATCAGCAAATCGGAATTCGAGGGACGCCATCTTGGATGACGTCATTTAAAGGAACCTTCATTCGGTGTTAGGACGGCGGAAGAAGAGGATGGATCCGCGCCGGCTGCTTCAAGAAGGACCTGCTCCGGATGGAAGAAGATAGAAGATGCCGCCTTGATGAAAACTTCTGACCCTCTGGAGGACCTCTTCTTGCCGGATAGGATGAAGACATCGGACCCTCTTCTGGACGGATCGGATGGTACCCGGCTGGGTGAAGACAAGGTAGGAAGATCTTCAGGAGCTTAGTGTTAGGTTTTTTAAGGGGGGTTTGGGTGGGTTATATTAGAGGTATGTGGATGGTGGGTTGTAATGTTGGGGGGTATTGTATGTTTTTTTACAGGCAAAAGAGCTGATTTCTTTGGGGCATGCCCCGCAAAAAGCCCTTTTAAGGGCTGGTAAGGTAATAGAGCTGTTAACTTTTTATTTTAGAATAGGGTAGGGCATTTTTTTATTTTGGGGGGCTATGTTATTTTTTAGGGGTTTAGAGTAGGTGTAATTAGTTTAAAATTCTTGTAATCTTTTTTTCTTTTTGTAATTTAGTGTTTGTTTTTTTTGTAATTTAGTTTAGTTGATATAATTGTAGGTAATTGTAGGTAGTTTAGTTAATTAATTTATTGATAGTGTAGTGTTAGGTTTAATTGTAACTTAGGTTAGGATTTATTTTACAGGTAATTTTGTAATTATTTTAACTAGATAGCTATTAAATAGTAAATAACTATTTAATAGCTATTGTACCAAGTTAAAATAAATACAAAGTTGCCTGTAAAATAAATATAAATCTTAAAATAGCTACAATGTAATTATTATTTATATTGTAGCTATATTAGGGTTTATTTTACAGGTAAGTATTTAGCTTTAAATAGGATTAATGTTTTTAATAAGAAATAATTTATTTCATTAGAATAAAATTATATTTAATTTAGGGGGGTGTTAGGGTTAGGGTTAGACTTAGCTTTAGGGGTTAATACATTTATTAGAGTAGCGGTGAGGTCCGGTCAGCAGATTAGGGGTTAATACTTAAAGTTAGGTGTCGCAGATGTTAGGGAGGGCAGATTAGGGGTTAATACTATTTATTATAGGTTTGCGAGGCAGGAGTGTGGCGGTTTAGGGGTTAATACATTTATTATAGTGGTGGCGAGGTCCGGTTGGGAGATTAGGGGTTAAAAAGTGTAGGTAAGGTAGCGGCGACATTGGGGTGGCAGATTAGGGGTTAATAAATATAATATAGGGGTCGGCGATGTTGTGGGCAGCAGATTAGGGGTACATAGGTATAATGTAGGTTGCGGCGGTGTCCAGAGCGGCAGATTAGGGGTTAATAATAAAATGCAGGGGTCAGCGATAGTGGGGGCGGCAGATTAGGGGTTAATAAGTATAAGGTTAGGGGTGTTTAGACTCGGGGTTCATGTTAGAGTGTTAGGTGCAGACTTAGAAACTGTTTCCCCATAGGAAACAATGGGGCTGCTTTAGGAGCTGAACGCTGCTTTTTTGCAGGTGTTAGGTTTTCTTTCAGCCCAAACTGCCCCATTGTTTCTTATGGGGGAATCGTGCACAAGCACGTTTTTCAAGCTAGCAGCTACCGTAAGCAACGCTGGTATTGAGAGTTGAAGTGGCGGTAAATATGCCTGTACGCTCCCTTTTTGGAGCCTAACACAGCCCTTCAGAGAACTCCCAATACAAGCCTTATTTAAAAGGTAGCTAACGCACCCCTTTGGCCGCAAAACTCTAAATCTAGCCATATGTATCTTTGTATGACCTAATATTGGAACTGTGTGTTCCCTGTAAATATATTTGTATATGCTTATATACATATATACAGGGAGTGCAGAATTATTAGGCAAGTTGTATTTTTGAGGATTAATTTTATTATTGAACAACAACCATGTTCTCAATGAACCCAAAAAACTCATTAATATCAAAGCTGAATAGTTTTGGAAGTAGTTTTTAGTTTGTTTTTAGTTATAGCTATTTTAGGGGGATATCTGTGTGTGCAGGTGACTATTACTGTGCATAATTATTAGGCAACTTAACAAAAAACAAATATATACCCATTTCAATTATTTATTTTTACCAGTGAAACCAATATAACATCTCAACATTCACAAATATACATTTCTGACATTCAAAAACAAAACAAAAACAAATCAGTGACCAATATAGCCACCTTTCTTTGCAAGGACACTCAAAAGCCTGCCATCCATGGATTCTGTCAGTGTTTTGATCTGTTCACCATCAACATTGCGTGCAGCAGCAACCACAGCCTCCCAGACACTGTTCAGAGAGGTGTACTGTTTTCCCTCCTTGTAAATCTCACATTTGATGATGGACCACAGGTTCTCAATGGGGTTCAGATCAGGTGAACAAGGAGGCCATGTCATTAGATTTTCTTCTTTTATACCCTTTCTTGCCAGCCACGCTGTGGAGTACTTGGACGCGTGTGATGGAGCATTGTCCTGCTTGAAAATCATGTTTTTCTTGAAGGATGCAGACTTCTTCCTGTACCACTGCTTGAAGAAGGTGTCTTCCAGAAACTGGCAGTAGGACTGGGAGTTGAGCTTGACTCCATCCTCAACCCGAAAAGGCCCCACAAGCTCATCTTTGATGATACCAGCCCAAACCAGTACTCCATCTCCACCTTGCTGGTGTCTGAGTCGGACTGGAGCTCTCTGCCCTTTACCAATCCAGCCACGGGCCCATCCCATCTGGCCCATCAAGACTCACTCTCATTTCATCAGTCCATAAAACCTTAGAAAAATCAGTCTTGAGATATTTCTTGGCCCAGTCTTGACGTTTCAGCTTGTGTGTCTTGTTCAGTGGTGGTCGTCTTTCAGCCTTTCTTACCTTGTCCATGTCTCTGAGTATTGCACACCTTGTGCTTTTGGGCACTCCAGTGATGTTGCAGCTCTGAAATATGGCCAAACTGGTGGCAAGTGGCATCTTGGCAGCTGCACGCTTGACTTTTCTCAGTTCATGGGCAGTTATTTTGCGCCTTGGTTTTTCCACACGCTTCTTGCGACCCTGTTGACTATTTTGAATGAAACGCTTGATTGTTCGATGATCACGCTTCAGAAGCTTTGCAATTTTAAGAGTGCTGTATCCCTCTGCAAGATATCTCACTATTTTTGACTTTTCTGAGCCTGTCAAGTCCTTCTTTTGACCCATTTTGCCAAAGGAAAGGAAGTTGCCTAATAATTATGCACACCTGATATAGGGTGTTGATGTCATTAGACCACACCCCTTCTCATTACAGAGATGCACATCACCTAATATGCTTAATTGGTAGTAGGCTTTCGAGCCTATACAGCTTGGAGTAAGACAACATGCATAAAGAGGATGATGTGGTCAAAATACTCATTTGCCTAATAATTCTGCACTCCCTGTATTTATGGGTTAACATGTGTATATACACATATTAACACTTAAATATATACAGTATATATATCAGCATATACATATAAATTTAAACATGCTGCCATCGCTGCGCTAATTGCCCCCTTTGCTGCACTGAAGTTCTCATGCAGTGTCTGACGGCATCAGAAAGAGGCTCGCATAGGAGCCTATGGAAGCACACTCTCATGTGTGCAATGCTGCCCAGCAATGGGAACACAAGGTCGCATTCGCACTGCTGACAACTTGTAATGCCAGCGCACATTAGTGTGCACTGGTATTACAATGTGGTGCGCAAAATCGCTTTTATGAAAGTGGTATTTTGCTCTTCACTTGTAATATGGCTCTCTGTATTTTGTTGCATTTTTTATGTTATTTTGTCATCAGTTTTTTTAACTTTTTTATGTCTAATAATTACATGCAATTACTATTTTTTGTGTATAATTTCATTGTATGATTTTTCACTGTTTGTAACACTTATTATTATTATTATACTTTATTTATGAAGCGCCATCATATTCCGCAGCGCTGTCCATGGATCAGTTCATTTAAATAAAACAATAATATAAAACTTCTAAGAGACAGGACAGAAATTACAAATACATACAGGATGAATCAAGGGCCCTATTCCCCGGGGAACTTACAATCTAGAAGTATAAGAGGTTGAGAAACAGGGGGTGAGGGCTGTAAGATTGAGAAAGATATTAATGCAGAGTTAGATGAGGGAAATGTTGTTAGATAAGAGAAATATTATTGAGTTGGGTGGTAGGCTTCTCTGAACAGAAAAGTCTTCAGAGAGCATTTAAAGGAAGAAAGATTGGGGCAAAGCCTGACAGCACGAGGGAGAATGTTCCAGAGGGTCGGTGCTGCACAACAGAAGTCTTGAAGTCTAGCATGAGAGGAGGTGATAGTCGCAGATGCAAGGAGCAGGTCATTGTTGGATCTTAGTGGGCGTGCTGGAATATACTTGTTGATTAGAGAGGATAGGTAGAGGGGAGCGGTGTTGGTGAGCGCTTTGTATGCAAGGGTGAGAATTTTGAATTTTATTCTGCTGTGTATGGGTAACCAATGAAGGGACTCACAGAGAGAAATTAAATGGGGAAATGGTGATGCCGTCAACAGGGATAGAGAAGTCACAAGTCGGCGTAGAGCTTGAGGGGGGGGATAATAAGGAGCTCAGTCTTGGACATGTTTATCTTTAGGTGGTGAGAGGCCATCTAGGAAGAAATGCCAGATAAGCAGTTGCTAACATGAGAAAGGACAGATGAAGACAGAGCAGGGGTGTAGAGGTAGATCTGAGTGTCATCAGCATAGAGGTGATATTTGAATCCATAACTGTTGATAAGTTTACCCAGCGAAGAAGTATAAATGGAGAAGAGTAGAGTACCCAGAACAGATCCTTGAGGTACTCCAACAGACAAAGGCATTGGAGAGGAGGAGTCGCCGGCAAATGACACAGAAAAAGATAAGAGTGAATCCAGGGAGGAGCACTGTCACAGAGGCCAAAAGAGCTAAGGGTCTGTAGGAGGAGGGGGCAGTCAACTATGCTGAAGGCAGCTGAGATGTCAAGTAAGAGGAGTATGGAGTAGTGGCCAATATTTTTATAAGAGAGAAGATCATTAGTAACCTTGGTAAGGGCAGTTTCAGTTGAGTGTTTGGGGCGGAATCCGGATTGCAGGGGGTCAAGCAAGGAGTTGGTGGACAGGAAGTGGGTTAGGCAATTGTAAACTAGTTTTTCAAGGAGTTTTGATGTTAGTGGAAGCAGTGATATGGGGCGGTAGCTTTCAGGAGAATTAGGGTCAAGGGAGGGTTTTGCGTGTTTGAAAGAAGATGGTAATGAGCCGGTAGAAAGAGATAGGTTGAAGATGTGGGTAAGAGCAGGAGTGAGGGTGGAAGATAGGGAGGGTATTAGATGGGAAGGGATAGGGTCGAGCGGGCAGGTAGTGAGGCGTGAGGAAGATAGTAAGGAGGAAACTTCATTCTCAGTGGCTGGATGGAAAATGCAAAATAGAATATATCAAGGTGCTATGTTTTTTTCTGACTTTTATTTTTTTGGAGTATTCAAAGCTTTAAACAAAGTATTCAAAGCTTTAAACACAGATAATAAAATCATATACATATACAGTATATTTGGAATTTGCTGTGCTACTTACCCACATTTGCTGCGCTTTGGTTCTGATGCCATCTCTGATGGCATCAGAATGAGGCTCCCAATTGAGCCTATGGAAGCGCGCTCTTATGAGCGCAATGTTTCCTAGCAATGTGAATGCGAGCTTCTTTTCTCATTGTGCTTTACTTGTAATACAAGCGCACATTAGTGTGCACTGGTATTACTCAGTGTAGCTCTAATATCAATTGCGTGCAAGCAATATTAAGCACTCCACTTGTAATCTGGCTCTTAATATATTAAAAAAAGGTAGATAGCATTTAAAATATGATTTATTTAGCCTAAAGCAAGGGCCAAATAAGAAATAGGCTACAACATGTGATGCTCTCAATTATACCATATAAGGGCTGCATTACAAATGGGGCGCTAATTTATAATGCGCCAGTAAACATTAAATATGCCCATTTACCAGCCATTATAAGTGGCTGGTTATTGCCACTCTGAAAATTAACCAGAGATCAGATCTCTGGTTAGTTTTCTAAATGTCCCCCAATTGCCCACAAATTTCAGAGTAGTGTTCTGTATTTAAAAATAAAAATAGCAGCATCTTTATTTTTTAATAAAGTAACTGCACAAAGCAGTTATAAGGAGTTAAACTTAGCGGGTGTGGGGTATTAGAAAAAATGGCACTAAAAGCGGCCTTACCTTGCTTTTTGTATGGGGAACTGTATGTTCCCTGTAAATATATATGCATATGCTTATATACATATATATTCATGTGTTAATATGGGTTTATACACATATAAATACTGAAATATATACGTATATAAGCATATACATATATTTAAAATCTGCTGCCCATCACTGTGCGACTTACCCCCTTTACTGCACTAGGTTCTCATGCCATGCTTCACGGCATGAGAACGGGGCTCCCATTGGAGCCTATGGAAGTGTGCTGCTTCTGTTCAATGCAAACACTAGGTCACGTTCACATTGTATCTAACTGGTAATACCAGCGCACATATGCGTGCGCTGTTATTACTAAGTGGAGCGCAAATATTGCTTTTGTGAAAGTGATATTTTGCTCTACATTTGTAATCTAGCACTATATGTTTTTAGGAATTTTACCAGATTTTTTTTTTTTATTAATAATAAAAATATTTATTATACGTTTTATATAACATTCTGTGTAAATTTCCATTTGTTTTACCATATATATGTTTTTATAATTTTGACCAGATTTGTATGTACATGTTTTTTTTTATTAGTAGAGCTATTTTAAAGGTTTTTTTTATAACATTCTTTAAAATATGGAATTGGTAGGTACCCAGATAATTAATGAAAATGCATTAATATTATAATTATTTGTAATACTACTACTACTATTAATAATAATAATTTGTATTTTCTATAAGCTTTTGCAGTGCCTTGCAGTTTAATGTTGCTTGAAAAGTCTAAAATGTTAAACCCAAACAGCAAAAAAATAAATATTATTTATACAAAGACATTTTGATGTGCAAAGGTCACTGGCAATTTTAAATGAAATACACTGTTTTTTGTGTCATTTATGGAGCTAATAAAGGTTACAGCAGAAACACAACCCAGCATGTGTAAATACTCAATATGTTATTACTTTACTAATGCACTATAAAACTGCACACAGCTAAACATCTAAAATGCACTTTATTGTGCACTAACTTGTGAAATCGCAGCTGAAAAATATAAAATAACATTAAAACATTATTTAAAAAAAAGAAGAAAGAAAGAAATTTATAGTTTTTACTATGAGTGAACTTTATTGCTCAAAAACTATATACCCTTTACATAAAACATGTCATATAATTTGTAGGTAAATTATTTTAAATATAAATAAAATGAGTTGATGAAATATAAGAGTCTTTATTTTCCCTGTGTTCTACTTTGGAAGGCAATGCTAAATAGGCTACATCTAAAGGGAAATATTAATATTTTCTATTCTGTCATATTTATTAGTAGCCAAGGATTTTTAGCTACTCTAAAACTTTGGTTGTTCCTAATTTATGTAATAAATCTAACTAGCTAATAAACAGCTATAATAAGAGAGCTCTTTAATTTGCTTTACAACCCATAAATAATAATAAAATATAATTTTACTGTGGTCATAAACTTTCAAACCTGCAAAGTGGCATCGTAAACACCAGTGGAGTGGATATGCCACAAAAATTAATTATCAGTTTATTCCTATTAACAAACTGGTAATGAAGTTATGCTATATTATTAATATCCTTATTATTAACAGCAGTCTTAAATTTTGCTATGTACCCAGTGTTATAAAATTCACAGTTCATTTGAATTTCAGGTAAACAGCAATCAGCAAAAACGGATACATGTTAAAATCTCAGTACCAACTCACGGTCAGCAATGATTAAACAATTTAGGTATGAGCAATTGATTTGGCACATTATTTTGAAACAATGAAAGCTGGCTATATTCAATAATTTAATATGAATGTTGAATGTTTGATGAGCATTTTGAGATTTAATGCTTTTAACGGATGTTACATTTTGCTATATTAAATCTGGCATTCAATAAACGCAAAATAGTGAAATGTAAATGTCAAATACCAAGTTTCATATACTTATATATACATCTTTATTTATGAATTTGTATTTATTGATTTATATTTCTGGTGTCTATATTTTCTATGACAGAATCATGGGGCAATCACCCTTCATACTCTGGCCCCGATGATCGAAAGTGCCACAAGGTGGTTAGATATTCAAAAGGGATCCATCACCCTGTTAAGAAAGCCGGCAAAATATTCAAAAGTGCCAACATTACTGTTTAAAGGCATCATCGCTGAGAGATGCTTTACTATACATTGCAATGGGTGCCGATGATGGCGAAATATTCCAAGCAGCATCGATGTATAGTAAAGGATGCCTTTTAAATATATTGCACAACAAAATAAAATCACCCCAGTCCACACTTATAACAACAAAACTGAAATAACCCCCCACCACAATAACCCCTACACTACTTAAACCCTATACCACCACAATCCCTTACCAAAATAACCCCTACACTTCTTAAACCCTATACTGCCATAACCCCCCCCCCGTCAAATAACCCCTACACTACTTAACCTATATATCGTTTTTTGTGTAGTGTTTTATTTTTGTAAAAAAAATTTCAAAGTTGTATATACATGTATCAGCATAGCTCCTGTAGATTTAATAGGAACGTTTTTTTTTTTGTCTTTATTAGCAAGGCAGATTGCAGACATGACATAGATAAAGGCGTTCTATGAGAGATAGCTGGGCGTTTCAGGGGAATAACTTGCATTTTAATGGGCTAATATCCGCCAGTAGTCGCTATACAGGGAGTGCAGAATTATTAGGCAAATGAGTATTTTGACCACATCATCCTCTTTATGCATGTTGTCTTACTCCAAGCTGTATAGGCTCGAAAGCCTACTACCAATTAAGCATATTAGGTGATGTGCATCTCTGTAATGAGAAGGGGTGTGGTCTAATGGTCCTTTCCTTTGGCAAAATGGGTCAAAAGAAGGACTTGACAGGCTCAGAAAAGTAAAAAATAGTGAGATATCTTGCAGAGGGATGCAGCACTCTTAAAATTGCAAAGCTTCTGAAGCGTGATCATCGAACAATCAAGCGTTTCATTCAAAATAGTCAACAGGGTCGCAAGAAGCGTGTGGAAAAACCAAGGCGCAAAATAACTGCCCATGAACTGAGAAAAGTCAAGCGTGCAGCTGCCAAGATGCCACTTGCCACCAGGTTGGCCATATTTCAGAGCTGCAACATCACTGGAGTGCCCAAAAGCACAAGGTGTGCAATACTCAGAGACATGGCCAAGGTAAGAAAGGCTGAAAGACGACCACCACTGAACAAGACACACAAGCTGAAACGTCAAGACTGGGCCAAGAAATATCTCAAGACTGATTTTTCTAAGGTTTTATGGACTGATGAAATGAGAGTGAGTCTTGATGGGCCAGATGGATGGGCCTGTGGCTGGATTGGTAAAGGGCAGAGAGCTCCAGTCCGACTCAGACGCCAGAAAGGTGGAGGTGGAGTACTGGTTTGGGCTGGTATCATCAAAGATGAGCTTGTGGGGCCTTTTTGGGTTGAGGATGGAGTCAAGCTCAACTCACAGTCCTACTGCCAGTTTCTGGAAGATACCTTCTTCAAGCAGTGGTACAGGAAGAAGTCTGCATCCTTCAAGAAAAACATGATTTTCATGCAGGACAATGCTCCATCACACGCGTCCAAGTACTCCACAGCGTGGCTGGCAAGAAAGGGTATAAAAGAAGAAAATCTAATGACATGGCCTCCTTGTTCACCCTGATCTGAACCCCATTGAGAACCTGTGGTCCATCATCAAATGTGAGATTTACAAGGAGGGAAAACAGTACACCTCTCTGAACAGTGTCTGGGAGGCTGTGGTTGCTGCTGCACGCAATGTTGATGGTGAACAGATCAAAACACTGACAGAATCCATGGATGGCAGGCTTTTGAGTGTCCTTGCAAAGAAAGGTGGCTATATTGGTCACTGATTTGTTTTTGTTTTGTTTTTGAATGTCAGAAATGTATATTTGTGAATGTTGAGATGTTATATTGGTTTCACTGGTAAAAATAAATAATTGAAATGGGTATATATTTGTTTTTTGTTAAGTTGCCTAATAATTATGCACAGTAATAGTCACCTGCACACACAGATATCCCCCTAAAATAGCTATAACTAAAAACAAACTAAAAACTACTTCCAAAACTATTCAGCTTTGATATTAATGAGTTTTTTGGGTTCATTGAGAACATGGTTGTTGTTCAATAATAAAATTAATCCTCAAAAATACAACTTGCCTAATAATTCTGCAATCCCTGTATTCTTTAGGTTAGGTACAGAAATTTAGTCATATTTTTCTCACCACCTTTTCTATTGTGAGGTTTTCCAGTGTTAGGCATTTAGCATAGGTTCAGTTACAGATTTTTTTGTTTTGTTTTAGTGAAGGCACTTTCTGTGCTGTGTAGGAACACTTCAAATACAGCCCCCCCCCCCACCGGCTGATAGTGGCGATGTCGGCAGACTTTTGCTGACGTAGTAATCTCCATTATATCCTATGGGAAACCCATCACCACTCACCCTTTTTTGTAATATATTGACAGACTGACAGACTGCAAGCCTGGCGAACCCAAGCAGGCAGTTCCTTGTTGGCAAGCCAATGTCTTGAATCGGGACCTCAGTAATAAGCTATGATAAGCTAAGTAAATCACAAAGATTAAGCTATAGGTGAGAAATATGTTAACCAGAATTACAAAACACTGAAATAATATTATTAGTTTTCATTTTTAATTCACTGTTTTTGTTTCAGTTATAATGTAAGAGTAAAACCTCACAGTAAGCAAAGATTATTTTTTTAATAAAGTTTGAACGTACATAAAATCCAATTTTTTTTTTCATGATTTAGATAGAACTAACAATTTTAAACAATTTTCCAATTTACTCCTATTATGTAATTCTCTTAGTTTTCTTTTAATCCTTTGTTGAAAAACAGGCAGGTAAGTCTAGGATTGTGCACGTGCCTGCAGCACTATGACAGCAGTTTTTTGTTTTTTTTTTACTATCTTTTTTTATTGAGATTTTTCAAATATACAACATTAAACAAGAGTTTTATAGCATGTACAGCAGGTAAACCAATAATTGTTTTGCCGTTATGTACAGATAAAAAGTGAAATATTACAACATACATAACTGTGTATAAACAGACGGTCGATACTACACAATCAATCGTATTACTACCGAACAGTGGAAGTGGAACCTCAGGGTTTTTTTTTTTATATATAGGGTATAAATGCACCTCCAAAACTTCAGAAGGCCACTCATGGACCTATGTAACCTATATGATTTAGAGGAGGAGCTCTAGTAGTACACACAATCACTCTTGGATCTTAAAATATCAACTGGTATATCCCTTTATATGATCAAATTTGATGACAACTTAATTCCTCCTTTTGAAATAGGTCAGCCACTTTTGGACTGCAAACAGTTAACCATGTACAAAATGAGCGATGTGAGGTAAAAAGAAAAGAAAAGGAAAAAAGGGCCACTCATGGGTCCATTAGTAAATATTAACAAGTATACTGATGAAGGGAACATCAAACCTGATATTTCGAGGGAGCCTGAAGAGTTAAGAGAGATACTACATTGCCTTTTTTAGACGTACAAATCTATATTTATCTGTTAAGTTAAAGGGTAAGAGATAAATATGGAAACATGTGGTAATGGCAGAACTGTAAAAACATTCAAAGTTGTATAGTAGTATTGCAGGACTATTAGATCTTATAGGACTGTGACGGACAAGGGTGTTAGTGAGCACGTAAATTCTCAACATGGTTTTGTTTTAGCTCAGTTGCATCGTCCGTGTATGCTATGCAATAGTCCTAGTGCTTTGGGTCTAACTCATCCTACTCCGAGTCTCAAGTGCTGAGGAGCTCTCTCTGTAGCATATAGAGCCGGATAATGGAGTTGCCAGTCCCATACAGTAGAATCCAACAAGCGTCTTATTTTTACACCAGGCCAACCGGTATGTGTCAAATAGGGTTCGCCTCTTACTATAGACCCATCACCAGGGCCTGAGGGTGGGTAACCAGGATATGTCTCACTTTTCAGAGCAGGATAGTCTAGAGTCGCCGTTTCCCTATAAGAATCACTCAATTTCTTGGAATTAGCCCCAGCTGTGTTTCTGGCGCCGTCTGGGGTATTGATTGTCTCATTCAGATCAGGTATAGCTTCTGCTTTCACCCTGGACTCTGACTGCATTAGGGCTTGGTAAGCAGCTGGTGCAGGTTTTTTCATCTCATCACCGGTCAGTCCAGGTCTATCACGCCAATATTCTTGGGTAGGTCGGAGGTCCTCATAGTCATAGTGGGAGAGTTCTGAATGATTATGGGAGTGGTGGGTTGCTACCCTGACCAGTATTGCCATAGTAGGAGTCAGTCCGCCATAGCACTCACCAGGTTACTTTGTTTCTATTGCGGATTGTGCTGCCTCTGCAGATTGCGGTGTTAGTTGGAGTTTGCATAGGTCTTCTTCTAGGCTCCGGAAGTAGTCCTTCATAAGCTTAGTCATCTTGTTTTCCTATCTATTGATGGCCTCCATTTGCAGGGCTGTGTTATTTATATCTGTATCAGAGAACATCAGGCAGATAGCTGAATTGCAAAGAAGGATGGATCCCTTTTGTATAGGCCAAAGTATACAATGTATGATATTGTAGGGCACTGGCCACACAACAATGTCACAGCAATTGTGAGGACAGAAGAGGCTTCAGGTATAGGGGAAGGCCTCAAAGTAAAAGTCCGGTGCTGAGGAGCTGTGCTACAAGACAAAACCTTATCTTTTGGGTCAGAGTCCCTTCAGTCAAGTTTCTCCACCTCATGTAATGGTGTATTACCAAGATTTCAGTTTAAAACTAAGTAAAAGTGATGGATGTCTCGGGAGCTGAAGCTCAGTGTGACCAGTAAGATGGCCGCTGCCCGGAAGTCCCAGATGACAGCAGTTTTACAAGAATGTTATATATTAGCAAGAGCACTAGATGGCAGCACTATTTCCTGTCATTTAGTACTCTAGACATGGGCATGCTACCTATCTATATATCTTGTCAACAAAGAATAACAAGAGAATGAGTAAATTTGATAAAATAAGTAAATTGAAAACGTTCTTAAAATTGTAGCATCTATCTGAATCATGAAAGAACAAATCTGGGTTTCCTGTCCCTTTAGGTTTACACCTTTAATTTTAAAAATTTGCACATTGCAACTACTTTATCATCAAGGTTAAAATCCTTGGCTAAACATTTTCTAGCATTGAATGTTATTGTTTTCCTCGTGATAAACATGCTATCTTATTAAGAGGCCGAACACAATATTTTAGAACATGTATTAATTATTTATTTCCAAAAATCCCTATAGATGGTGAGTTTCTATAAAAAAAAAATAGATAAGTTTGTCTAAAAGATTTTGATTTACCCCAAAAAATAATTTATAACAAATAAAATATCTGTCATTATCATCAACATAATAAACAAACCTCATAATCTATGTCCAGGTCATCAGAGTCTCCTTTTGTTCGAAAATGCTGAGTGTATTTATCTACTGTGAAGTTAACTTGCTTATTGAATCGATCTATTAGGACAGAGTGCCAGTGCTGATCATCTAGAAGGCTGCCCAAAGTAACTACAGTATGAGTGTTACCAAAACGAAGCTTGGCATCACCTGCAAGGAACAAAATATAGAATTTGCATAAGTTATGGATTTGAAATACAATATGGAACATAACATTGATATTGGTATTAATAGGTCAATAGTTAAAACACTTTAAAATAATTTTACTTTCTCAGGTATGTATTAGTATGAATATCAAGTAAATGTATGCATTCTTCTTCTTTGCAGGATTCAATGTACAAATTTGCCACTGTATTGTATTGGGTACTTGTAAAGCACGGCTAATCACCCGTAAGGGTCTATAGGCGCTGCTCATTTTTATCAAGCTCGGAAGCATGAAAGGCTGAGTTGCTACAGAGCTCAGCCACAGTGCCTTAGCATGCTGACCCTATCTGTCTGGCCTAGGCAAACAATAATAATAGGCTTATCCATTTAGTACTGATCTCTGTGCAGAATTACTTTACTCCCAATAGTAAATTAACTTCATGTAGGATCTTTCATGTTCATCAAAAGTGGTGCAGGGAAGTTGTAATAAATATGTGAGAGATTATGGCATGTGACAAATAAAAGTTTGAGGCACTTAGGGAGGCCTATAAATATAGTTGCAACTTTTCACACAACTGTATCTTCAAAAATGCAGGTGATGCTGGTTAAACTCAACCATATCTGGTTAGTCAAAAGTCCAACTATTTATATAAATCCATAAAATGTAATTGGGAGTATACAATTTTAGACTCAACTCAACCTCAGCTAATACAGGATTCAAATTCATTAACTTGCCTCAAATGTGTGTCCTCCCACACTTCAATGTTTGGAAACCATTCCCCATGAGTCATGACTTTTCAAGCTCATTGGAGCAACTGCATGGCAAGATTGTTACTGTACAATCTGTAAATTATTTGGTATAGGGCAAAATGGAGACTTCTTTGATCTTGCAATTAATGAATGCAAATCAACTCTCGTGAGTGTGTATAGTGTATTTATTGTTTACTAACATCAAAGTGTTGTAATGAAGTACAATAAATACAAGTACAACTAGAAGTTTGGTATTAAAAGATATTATTTATTTCTGTATATAATAACATAATCGATTCAAGACTTATAAAAGTGTATAGATAATGCGGAAAATATAACAGATATAAAAATGACTTTCCACAAATTACTTCTCAAATTAAATAATTCATTAAAAATACAAAACCAAGAGGGGGGCGGAGCCTGGCTGCAGCTAAGATGGCTGTGTAACTCCAGTGCTCTGTGAAGAAGGGATCTAAAAACAATGACCTGGAGCTGTTACATCGAGCCAAATTGAACTTTCTCACTACCCAAAATGAAATAAATATAAGAGGAATCAACTGATCGCAATAACTTCTGTCTCACACTTATCTGAGGCCATAAGGAACTTTCCACAATACTGAGAGACACCACGCATCCTTGCTGAGCCACACTCGACTGTTTGAGAGGCATCTGACTAACGACCGGCAACTACAGCGCGGCCGGAGTGACCCCCTGAGTCCTCTTATACCATACACAGCTACCCGGACTCTGCGGACAGACCTGCGAGATCCCTACATAGCGCTACTGGGCGCTTTCATACTAGAGGCCTCGGGAGTGTGGCGGGAACGCCGGCGGCGCTGATCGGATTGTCAAGGTACAAACCTATATCCCCTTACACTTACCCACGACTGTTAACCCTTACTGGCACTTGGCGGAGTTGTCCTGTACCCCGCGGCCAGACGCACGCACTCTGCATAACTAGAGAGGAGGTGGGAGACAGGAAAAATTAAGGCGCCATATTGTCCGGCATAGTGGCGGCCTATTTTGACTCAAAAGAGAAGCTGCTCCAATTAGCACTTCACTAGGCCAGAAGACCGCTGCACACAAATTGTAATATAAGGGCAGCCAGTGTTTCCCAGACCACGCAGAGCCTTGTACATTTATAGGCCTGTTCTATATGACAAGCAACTTTCTGCTCACACCCGCTTTCTGTGCCCCTTTGTCTCCACATATATTATATGCGAAAACTGCCTAATTCACTTTAAGTACAAAGAGGTACATATTACTTAAGAACTGTGGGCATAATAGTTTATTCCTCAGAAGCTGAGGGGCCACTTAGGAGCAGCAGGGTGATTCTATACCACAGAAGAGGGAGTGCAGAGCCCTGATTCATCTCACAATCTACCTAATGTCAAAGCACCCTTGGGACCTATACCACACATAAAGAACTAAATAAAGGCAGTATACTAAATATTTGAGGAGGCGTCGAACACGCATTGCAGAGAACAAAATCTATGCCTTTACTTGCCTCCAATACCCAACAAGCTGAATATACCTCTTAACCTCTGTGAGGATACACTGGTCCCCACCCTTAACCTTACAATGATGACAACTAAAAGACAGGCCAAATCTGAGAAAGCCTTAAAGCACACATCAGCAAAATCGCACACTGTTTCTTCATTTTTTGCTACGGAGCATACCTCACCGCCCACCCTATCCCAAACCAAACATACTTCAACACCAAGCCAAGAAGGCCCTACAGCAGAAACCTCAAACCTACCTATAGTATCAGGAGGCGTCCCTGCAGCACTCCTGTCTCAATTTGCAACGAAAACATAATTTATGCTTACCTGATAAATTTATTTCTCTTGTAGTGTATCCAGTCCATGGATCATCCATTACTTATGGAATATATTCTCCTTCCCAACAGGAAGCTGCAAGAGTCCACCCACAGCAAAGCTGCTATATAGCTCCTCCCCTAACTGCCATATTCAGTCATTCGACCGAAAACATGCAGAGAAAGGAAAAACCATAGGGTGCAGTGGTGACTGTAGTTCAAATGAAAAAATTACCTGCCTTAAAGTGACAGGGCGGGCCGTGGACTGGATACACTACAAGAGAAATAAATTTATCAGGTAAGCATAAATTATGTTTTCTCTTGTTAAGTGTATCCAGTCCACGGATCATCCATTACTTATGGAATACCAATACCAAAGCTAAAGTACACGGATGATGGGAGGGACAAGGCAGGTACTTAAACGATTTGAAAAGTATGAAGCGCAGACCAAGACTCCGTCTTGTAAATCTGTTCAACAGAAGCCACATTTAAAAAAAAGGCCCAAGTGAAAACCACAGCTCTAGTAGAATGAGCTGTAATCCCTTCAGGAGGCTGCTGTCCAGCAGTCTCATAAGCTAAATGAATTATGCTTTTTAACCAAAAAGACAGAGAGGCTGCTGAAGTCTTTTGACCTCTCCTCTGTCCAGAATAGACAACAAACAAGGTGAACGTTTGATGAAAACTGTAGTAGCTTGTAAGTAAAACTTTAAAGCACAAACCACGTCCAATATTGTGTAATAGACGTTCCTTCTTTGAGGAAGGATTAGGATACAAGCATGGAACAACTATCTCTTGAGTGATGTACTTGTTAGATACCACCTTAGGAAAAAACCCAGGTTGGTACGCAGGACTACCTTATCGTACGAAGGACCAGATAAGGAGAATCACATTGTAACACAGATAACTTGGAGACTCTACGAGTCGAGGAATTAGCTACCCAAAAGGAACTTTCCATGATAAAGATTGATATCTATGGAACAAAAAAGGTTCAAACGGAACTTCTTGAAGAACCTTAAGAATCAGGTTTAAGCTCCATGGCGGAGCAACAGTTTTAAACACAGGCTTGGATCTAACCAAAGCCTGACCAAATGCCTGAACGTCTAGAATACCTGCCAGACGCTTGTGCAAAAAAATAGACAGAGTAAAAATCTGTCCCCTTTTAAGGAATTAGCTGACAACCCTTTTCTCAAAAACATCTTGGAGAAAAGATAATATCCTGGGAATCCAGACTTTACTCCATGAGTAACCCTTGGATTCATAACAATCAGATATTTACACCATATCTATGTTCAATTTTCCTAGAGACAGGCTTTCATGTCTGTATTAAGGTATCAATGACTGACTCGGAGAAGCCATGCTTTGATAACATCAAGCGTTCAGTCTCCAGGCAGTCCATCTCAGATTGATTCTATTTAGATGATTGAAAGGACCCTGAGGTAGAGGGACCTGTCTCAGAAGCAGAGACCGTGATGGAAAGGATGACATGTCCACCAGATCTGCATACCAGGTCCTGCGTGGCTACGCAGGCGCAGTCAAAAACACCAAAGCCCTCTCCTGCTTGGTCTTGACCTCCGGAGGAAATCCCACTCCCCCGGAAGAAAAGTCTGACGACTTAGAAAATCCACCTCCCAGTTCTCAACACCTGGGATATGGATAGCTGATAGACAAGAGTGAGTCTCTGTCCAGTGAATTATTGTAAGACTTCTAACATCGCTAGGGAACTTCTGTTCCCCCTTGATGGCTGATGTAAGCCACAGTCATGTATATTGTCCGACTGAGTATGATGTACCTCAGAGTTGCTAACTGAGGCCAAGTCTGAAGAGCATGGAATATCACTCCCAGTTCCAGAATATTTATTAGAAGGAGGGTCTCCTCCTAAGTCCACTATCCCTGAGCCTTCAGGGAGTTCCAGACTGCATCCCAACCTAAAAGGCTGGCATCTATTGTAACAATTGTCCCATCTGACCTGCGGAAGGTCATACCCTTGGACAGATGGACCCGACATAGTCACCAGAGAAGAGAATCTCTGGTCTCTTGGTCCAGGTTTAACAGGGGGACAAATCTGTGTAATCCCCGTTCCTCTGACTGAGCATGCATAGTTGCAGCGGTCTGAAATGTAGACGTGCAAACGGTACTATGTCCCTTGCCGCTACCATTAAGCCGATTTCATTCATGTACTGAGCCACCGAAGGGCACGGATGGGATGAAAAAACACGGCAGAAATTTAGAAACTTTGACAACCTGGACTCCGTCAGGTAAATTTTCATTTCTACAGAATCTATCAGAGTCCCTAGGAGGGAAACCCTTGAGATTGGGGATAGAGAACTCTTTCCTTGTTCACTTTCCACCCATGTGATCTCAGAAATGCCAGTACTATGTCCGTATGAGACTGGGCAATTTGGATGTTTGACGCCTGTATCAGGATGTCGTCTAAATAAGGGGCCACTTCTATGCCCCGCGGTCTAAGGACCGCCAAAGTGACCCCAGAACCTCCATAAAGATTCTTGGGGCTGTAGATATCCCAAAGGAAAGAGCTACAAACTGGTAATGCCTGTCTAGAAAGGCAAACCTGAAAAACGATGGTGATCTTTATGCATCACAATGTGAGGATAAGCATCCTTCAAATCCATTGTAGTCCTCTATTGACTCTCCTGGATCATAGTTAAGATGGTACGAATAGTTTCCATCTTAAATGACGGAATTCTGAGGAATTTGTTTAAGATCTTTAGATCCAAAATAGGTCTGAAGGTTCCCTTTCCTTGGGAACCACAAACAGATTTGAGTAAAAACTCTGTCCCTGTTCCTCTCTTGGAACTGGATGGATCTCGTACACAATGTAAGAATGCCTCCTTCTTTATCTGGTTTGCAGATAATTGTGAAAGGCGAAATCTCCCCTTTTTTGGGGGGGGAATCTTTGAAATCCAGAAGATATCTCTGGGATATAAATTCCAATGCCTAGGGATTCTGGGCATCTCTTGCCCACGCGTGGGCAAAGAATGAAAGTCTGCCCCCTATAGGATCCGTTACCGGATAGGGGTCCGTTCCTTCATGCTGCCTTAGAGGCAGCAGCAGGCTCCTTGGCCTGCTTATCTTTGTTCCAGGTCCGATTGTCTCCAGACCGCCTTGGACTGAGCAAAAATTCCCTCTTGTTTTGCCTTAGAGGAAGAGGATGCCACACCTGCCCTGAAGTTTTTAAAAGGTACAAAAATTATCCCTTTTTTTTTTTTTTTTTTTTTTTTTGCCCTTGATTTAGACCTATCCTGAGGAAGGGCATGACCTTTTCCTCCAGTGATATAAGCAATAATCTCCTTCAAACCAGGCCCGAATAGGGTCTGCCCCTTGAAGGGAAGTTAAGTAGCTTATTTATTAAAGTCACGACAGCTGACCATGATATAAGCCATAGCGCTCTGCGCGCCAGTATAGTAAAAAACAGAATTCTTAGCCGTTAGTCTAGTCAAATGAACAAGGCATCAGAAAACAAAGGAATTGGCTAGCATAAGCTTGTCAAATATATTCATCCAATGGAGTCGCTTAACTGTAAAGCCTCATCAAGAGACTCAACCCAGAACGCCGCAGCAGCAGTGACAGAAGCAATGTATGCAAGGGGCTGCAGGATAAAACCCTGTTGAATAAACATTTTTTATCCATTGGATCTAAAAAGCACAACTGTCCTCGTCAGAGGTAGTGGTACGCTTAGCTAGAGTAGAAACTCTTCTCTCCACCTTAGGAACTGTCTGCCAGAAATCCCGTGTGGTGGTAACTATTAGAAAACATTCTTCTAAAAAATAGGAGGGGAAGAGAACGGCACACCTGGTCTATCCCATTCCTTATTAAAAAATTTTTAGTAAACCTCTTTAGGTATTGGAAAAACATCAGTACACACCGGCACTGCATATTATTTATCCAGTCTACACAATTTCTCTGGCCCTGCGATTGTACACATTCATTCAGAGCAGCCAAAGCCTCCCTGAGCAACAAGTGGAGGTTCTCAAGCATAAATTTTAAATGTAGAAATATCAGAATCAGGTTAAATCATCTTCCCTGAGTCAAAAAAAAAAAAAAAAAAAATTACCCACAGACTAAGCATATTGTGAGGTAGTATCATACATGGTTCTTAAAGCGTCTGTATGCTCTGTATCTACCCCCAGAGCTAACTGCTTTCCTTTAATTTCAGGTAGTCTGACTAATACTGCTGCCAGAATATTATTCACCACCTTTGCCATGTCTTGTAAAATAAACGCTATGGGCGCCCTTGATGTACTTGGCGCCATTTGAGCGTGAGTCCCTGAAGCGGGAGTCGAAGGGTCTGACACGTGGGGAGAGTTAGTCGGCATAACTTTCCCCTCGACAGAATCCCCTGGTAAAAGAAACGCTATGGGTGCCCTTGATGTACTTGGCGCCATTTGAGCGTGAGTCCCTAAAGCGGGAGTCAAAAGGTCTGACACGTGGGGAGAGTTAGTCGGCATAACTACCCCCACGACAGAATCCTCTGGTGATAATGTTTTTAAAGACAAAAAATGATCTTTATTGTTTAACATGAAATCAGTACATCTGGTACACATTCTAAGATGGGGTTCCACCATGGCTTTAAAACATAATGAACACAGAGCTTCCTCTATGTCAGACATGTTAGAACAGACTAATAATGAGACTAGTAAGCTTGGAAAACACTTTAAATCAAGTTAACAAGCAAATATATAAAACGTTACTGTGCCTTTAAGAGAAACAAATTTTGTCAAAATTTGAAAAACAGTGAAAAAAAGGCAGTAAAACAAACGAAATTTTTACAGTACATGTAATAAGGTAACAGAGCATTGCACCCACTTGCAAATGGATGATTAACCCCTTAATGCAAAAAACAGATAAAAAAAAAAACGACATAGACGTTTTTAAAAACAGACACAACAAACTGCCACAGCCAACAGTGGGAAGCTTCAGTTAACTGTTTCTATGCAAAATTTAAGTCAGCCATGTGGAAAAAACTTAGGCCCCAATAAGTTTTATCACCAAACATATGTTAAAAAACGATTAAACATGCCAGCAAACTTTTTAAAACACATTTTTACAAGAGTATGTATCTCTATTAATAAGCCTGATACCAGTCGCTATCGCTGCATTTAAGGCTTTACTTACATTACTTCGGTATCAGCAGTATTTTCTTAGTCAATTCCATTCCTAGAAAAATATTTTACTGCACATACCTTATCTGCAGGAAAACCTGCACGCCATTCCCCCTCTGAAGTACCTCACTCCTCAGAATGTGTGAGAACAGCAAATGGATCTTAGTTACGTCTGCTAAGATCATAGAAAAACGCAGGCAGATTCTTCTTCCAAATACTGCCTGAGATAAACAGCACACTCCGGTGCCATTTAAAAATAACAAACTTTTGATTGAAGAATAAACTAAGTAGAAAGCACCACAGACTCTCACGACCTCCTATCTATGTTGAGGCTTGCAAGAGAATGACTGAATATGGCAGTTAGGGGAGGAGCTATATAGCAGCTTTGCTGTGGGTGGACTCTTGCAGCTTCCTGTTGGGAAGGAGAATATATTCCATAAGTAATGGATGATCCGTGGACTGGATACACTTAACAAGAGAAACAGGAGATTACCACAATTTTCAGGACATGTCTACGTGAAGAACTGCAAGAAATAAAACAAGATCTTCACACCCTGGGTACAAGGGTGGATATGCTAGAAGCTGAGACAGAGGAGGTGAGAGAAAATATATCCATAGAATAGAGGACAAGACTTCGACACACCAAGAAACAATCACCATGCTAATGGACAAGATCGACGATCTTGAGAATAGGAGTAGGAGGAAAAATCTGAGACTCAGAGGTATTCCTGAGTCTATCCTACCAAAAGACTTTCATGAATACTTACAATCCCTATTCACTTCCATAAAAGAACCTGCATACCCTAATGACATCTTATGGTCACGGGCCCACAGAGCCCTCAGACCTAAACCTCCCGACAGCGCCCCACCCAGGGATGTTATCATCAGATTTAAAAACTTTCTTGAAAAAGAGATGCTGCTTAATCAATCCCGTAAACACCAACCTGTTAAATTCAGGGGTAATGTGATACAATTCTTTCAGGACCTCTCTACAAGAACCCTGCAGATTAGAAAAGAATTCCTCCCGCTCACATCTCTACTAAGAAGCAAAAGGATCCCTTACAGATGGTAATGGTGATTCAGAATGACCAACGCTATACCTGCCATACACCTGATGATATACCATCTTTTTGTAAAGAACTAGGCATAGATCAACCTCTAACAGAACCTTCAGATCAACCCCCTACTTTGGTCTTACCCAAGAGAGCAAAATCCAATTTACAGAGATGGAACACTAAACTACCACGCAAAACACCTGAACTAAAGCAAGGCAAAGATCGCAAGAATGCATCTCCACAGAAACCACCTTCCCCTCTCGACTCTGATGAGGACTGATAAACAATCTCTGCACTGATGCTGACAATCATGCATATTTGTAACCGGTCAGTATGAACACTAATACCACTTTCACTCAAGAGAGTAAGTGAGAGACTCATTCAGGTAACAAAAGAGACATTACTGTATCATATGGAACTCTCCCTTCTCCCTTTAATCCCCCTCTAGCTTTCCTATGGGTTTTATATGACCCTGAGACCCTCCAGGTCACCTATTAGAATATCCATCTGCCGCTTTCTAAGTTTTCCATACTTACCTTTTTTCTTTTAAACTCCATGGTAAGTGGCGGTTTGGAATCATTAACCTTCACCGTTTAGAGTCCCTTTCTTTTTCTATTGTCCCCCCAAAGGACTCGTACTCTAATTTATGTCTATTATTAGACTTAGAGACATGTTTGGATTATTATTTTTTATGTTATTGTTTTCAGAATGTGATTGTATATTGTATTATATTGTCCTTTACATGAGTTATGTAGGTTATGCAGAACTGTGCATTTTATATATTCCAAAGGTCTACCAGGGAGCCCACTACGACACTAACTTGACGTATATTTCACTCACTATATCACATAATTACATATATCTGACTTATGGCTTATCGAAATGACAAGGCACCTCACCCCCTGGTTATTCTGTCCCAAAACGCAAAAGGACTAAACTCCCCATGCAAGCGCTCTAAAGCACTTGCAGATTTAGCGAGACGAGGGGCTGATATTATTTATCTGCAGGAGACGCATTTTAAAAGCAATAACTACCCAAAATATCTGGGTCGCACATACACTCAACATTACCACAGTACGGGTCCTACTAAAAAATGCGGAGTTAGTATTTTGCTTAAAAAGTCACTACCCTTTACACTCCTGAACAAGATAGCAGACACAGAGGGCAGGCTTCTGGGCCTGATAGGCCTATTATATGGCCAACCTATAACCTTAGTCACAGTATATGCTCCAAACACCACCCCCAAACCATTCTTCGTTAAATTATTCACAAAACTGTTAGATTCATCTAAGGGCCCAATTTACTTAGGAGGGGATTTTAATTTCCCACTCCAGCCACAAATGGATAGCACAAACCCCCTTACAAAATGCAACACAAAGTTCCTTACCTTTTTCTGGAAAAATCTCAACACACATAATTTACATGATATTTGGAGATATCTCCACCCGGAACTTAGAGATTACACGTTCTTTTCCCACCCCAATAAGTCCTATAGCCGGATCGATTACATCTTCACCAATCAAATTGGCTTATCCCAAATCACTAATTGCACCATCATGCCAACCCCATGGTCCGACCATTCCGCAGTTCAACTGCATATTAACTGGCCAGAACGAACCACAAACCATTTTCAGTGGATGCTAGACGACACTCTTTTGGGGGAGGTGGAGAACATTACCAAATTAAATAAAACCTTGGAAGAATACTTTAGATTCAATGCTCCCTCAACACCTAACCAGTTTTCAGTCTGGGAGGCACATAAATGCTTCCTTAGAGGGGAATTTATTAAAATGAAATCTAAATTTAACAAGATAAAACAACAAAAATACCTAGATCTTACCAAAAAAACTCTCCCATTTTACTTATCTACATAAACTTTCTCCAACTGATAACTCTATCTTAGATGAGATAACAACCACACGGAAAGCACTAGATGATTACTTACAGATATAATACCATGCTTTGAGACGGAAAACAAATAGCCTGTTTCATTTTGAGGGAAATAGAGCGGGGAAATACTTAGCGCGATCACTCAGAAAGAGAAAACTTAAATCATTTATCTCTGAAATACACGCTCCAAACCAACCCCCTCTCAAAACCACCCCAGACATCCTTCAAGCATTCCACACTTATTACTCATCTCTTTACAATATCCACTCTGAGATTTCCGCAGACCAGCTGTCACAAGCTACCCATGAATTCCTCCGGGAGTGTCAGCTCCCATCTATAGATGCCACACAACTGAAAGACATTACATTGCACATCACCCCGCAGGAAGTTATGTTTGCAATTCAAGAGCTAAAACCAGGGAAAAGCCCAGGCCCAGATGGGCTCTCTTCTAAATACTACCAAACGTTTAAAGACACTATAACACCCCATCTGACGAAATTGTTTAACGCTATAGTAGATGGAGCACAATTCCCACCTTCAATGCTAGAGGCCCATGTGGTAGTGCTACCCAAACTCGGCAAACCGGCTACGATACCCTCTAATTTCCGGCCCATATCACTGTTAAATCTAGACATTAAACTATATGCTAAAATTTTGACCACCCGACTGAATAAAATTATCCCAGATCTCATACACCCCAACCAAGTAGGCTTTACCCCACGTAGAGAAGCCCGTGATAACACCACTAAAATAATTAATATCATAGACTATGCCAAAACTTACCATATTCCGTCTATAGTCCTTTCACTTGATGCCGAAAAGGCGTTTGATCGCCTTAGTTGGCCTTTTCTGACCCAGACCTTAAGAAAATTTGGATTTGATGATCATTTCATTCACATGATTTTTGCACTATATAATAACCCCAGAGCGAGAATAAAACTGAACGATTCCTTATCATGCCCCTTTGACATAAACAACGGTACTAGACAGGGATGTCCACTCTCAACAACACTGTTTATCCTGGCAATGGAAATTCTGGCTACTCACATTAGGACCACCCCCCAAATTTCCGGTATTACTATAAGACAAAAAGAATACAAGGTCTCCTTATATGCAGATGATGTCATACTCACACTTACGAACCTCCCTACATCTGTTCCCCCCCTGATGTTTCTGTTTCAGAGATATGGATTGCTGTCTAACTTCCGCATAAACAATACAAAATCAGAATTTATAAGTCTAGACACACCCCCCGAAGACTTAAATATACTGCACTCACACAAATTTAAACATCAACCTAAAGCACTGAAATATCTTGGAATTTTGGTTCCATCAAACCTACAGGAGATAATTCCCTTAAACTTCAAACCTCTGAATAATCACATTAAAACTACTTTATCTTCATGGTCCAATAAACCAATCTCTTGGCTGGGAAGAGTGAACGCTATTAAAATGATAATACTCCCCAAAATACTGTATGTCTTACAGGCAATACCCACTCCCATCCATGATTCTATTATCCACTCCCTACAAAAACTCATTAACTCCTACATCTGGAGCCATAAGCGCCCTAGGATCGCCACACAAACCCTGTACCGTTCTAAACTAGAGGGAGGTCTCGGAGTCCCGAATATACTACTATACAGATATGCTACCTACATGACTAGGATAACCGACTGGTGTAAAAACAGCCGCCACAAGGAATGGGTGAGATTAGAACACACACTTGCGGGAAAGGGACAATTAGGAGGCAAATGTTGGCTTACAGCACAACGAGACAAAGAGGTACCAGAGCTCCCTACCACAGTGAGAGAAACATTTAATGTATGGGGAAAAATCCTAAGAAGACACAAATCTATCTCTACACCCTACTCCCCTCTGACACCCATTATAGATAACCCCACAGTCCCATTCCAATTTAATTCCCACCACACTGTCGACACTGTTCTATCGCACGCAATACCGCACTACTCCCTTTTACAGAATAGCAAGTTGAAACCAAGAGAGGAAGTAGCTGAAATACTGGGACTCACCCCCAAAAACTGGCTAGCCCACCATCAACTTACCCACTACATCGCCTCACACACAGAAAGACAAAACCTGACTCGTCCCTTAACGCCATTTGAATCTATATGCTATCTACCCTTCCCGGCCACGGGCATTCTTTCCATTTCATACAAATTACTACAAACAGACCGGTCAAGTTCTCTCCCATCCCATGCCAGTAGCTGGGAAAAAGAACTTAATGAACAGCAACCACCCAAAACGTGGAAGATTATATATAAATGCATGAGCTCCTCCGCATCCTCCATGAATATTGCGGAAATGAACACAAAACTCCTTTGTAGGTGGCACTACACTCCTGATAGACTGGGTAGACTATTCCCACACACTAATACCAACTGTTGGAGAGGATGTACACAGCAAGGTACCTTTGCCCATCTATGGTGGACATGCCCTGTGGCACAGGCATATTGGTCAGATATCAGAACAGAAATACAATCGGTAATAGGGACTTCCCTACCCCTTACTCCCTGGCCTTTCCTCTTCAACTTCCTCCCACAAATAACATGTAAGCTGCGATTAAAGCTCACTGCGACCATGATTAATACGGCGAAACGATATATCCCATACCAATGGAAGCAGTCCACCCTCCCATCTATTCAGTTTTGGCGGAATAGAGTAACTACTGCCATAGAACTAGAGCAATACCACTATACGAAATTGAATAAAATGGATGAGTTTCTATCCATCCGCCTGCTCTGGGAAGAATACATCCACTCTTTAGAGCCCGCCAATGCCCCACACATCCCCCACTAAACCCTGATACACACAGACCACAATAGACCTTTCTGGAACTTTATGATCTATAATTATTCGAATTTGCTTTTACCATATCACATAATCTCTTTTCATATTTTCTACATATTTCTTTTTCTCTTTATCATATTCTGAACGTGTTTTATGTTTATAAGGTTAAAAGTTATAAAGGAAGAAGTATCTAGTTGTACAGCCATTTCAGAATGTTCCCTCTTAAGAGAGAGTTACATTGAACCCTATCAGGAGCATTCTCTTTATCTACACAGCAGAATCTCAGTTTTTTGTAATTGCCTGTATTAGGACTGTGTCCTTATATGCTTTTTCTGCACTCTGACCAACTTGTTTGAATACTGTATGTTGCAACTTGATACAAATAAAGCTTTTTCAAAACTTAAAAAAAAAAAAAAATACAAAACCAAAATTCATATCAAGTACAACTTTTTTTTTAATCATTTATCAGCCATATTTGTTAAATGAGGTTTTTTTTTTCGTTTCTGGAGTGTCATTTCATCACATAAGCAAAGAACAAGCATATTATCACAATAATCTTTGTTATGTATGCTACATTTACAAATTTTGGTAACTTATTTTTCTATCTATAGGTAAACATTTCTGTTTTAATCTTGCAATATTATTTTTTTCTATATTGTTATGGGTTTTAAAATTGTACAAATAATTTACTGCTTTATTTATTGAAATAATGTGTGTGTTTTTGAGAAAGTATTATTAAATATTCTTAACATGTATTTTGTCCTGGCAAAATGACTAGAGACAATTTATCAGAAACAGTACTTTAAGAGAGAAATGTGCCACATACTTAAAAACAGTAACTGAGCACTTTTTTAAGATGTATAGCCTATTTTTCATTCTGTGTAAGCTGCCTCTATGGGTTCCCTCTATGCTAATTACAATCTTAGGCCTAAGGGCTGATTTATTAAAGTGTGAATGAACATGATACGATGCAGTGTATCATGTCCACCGCACATCAATAAATGTTGACAGCATACGCTGTCGGCATTTATCATTGCACAAGCAGTTCTTGTGAACTGCTTGTGCAATGCTGCCCCCTGCAGGGAGTGTCAATCAGCACAATCGTATAGGGTCAGGCAGATTGATGTCCGCAGCCTCAGAGCAGGCGGACAAGTTATGCAGTAGCAGTCTTTAGACCGCTGCTTCATAACTACTGTTTCCGGCGAGCTTGAAGGCCATTCGGAGCTGGATAATTCAGCCCCCTAGTCTCCAATGAGGTGGTAAAGTTTAGAAACTAGTGGTAAAATTCTCCATATAGTTTAAAGGGACAGTCTAGTTAAAATTAAACTTTCATGATAGGGCATGTAATTTTAAACAACTTTCCAATTTACTTTTATCATTAAATTGTATTTGTTCTCTTGGTATTCTTAATTGAAAGCTAAATCTAGGTAGGCTGATATGCTAATTTATAAGCCCTTGAAGGCCGCCTCTTATCTGAAAGCATTTAACAGTTTTTCACAGCTATAGATATCATTGTGCTCACACCCGTGGAGTTACTTATGATAGGGCACTGATTGGCTAAAATGCAAAAGAACTGAAATAAGGCGGCAGTCTGCGGAGGCTTATATACAAGGTAATTACAGAGGTAAAAAATATATTTTTATAACTGTGCTGATTATGCAAAACTGGGGAATGGTAAATAAAGGTATTATCTATCGTTTGAAGCAATAACATTTCTGGGGGTCATGGTCCCTTTAATTGAGATAATACTTTCTATACTCCTCAGACTTCTCAAGAGTGGTGGAGTTAAATCATCCTGGTCAGATCTAACCAGGGCAATTGACAAGCATCATACTTACACAAGTGGTTGTACAACAGTAGGGGCCGTTGCTGCATTTTGACAATAGTGAAAAGCGTATATTTCCCACTTGCCACAATGACAAGTGGGCAGATTATTGGCTGCAATCTTTGTCCATCCTAAATATGATAAACAGGTCCCTAAGGCAGATCTTATAATACACTGTTTTTGTCACATTTCTGAGGTGATTTTGTCATCTGTTTTGTAACTTCTGTATGTCTAATTACATGCAATTACAATTTGTTTGTGTATAATTACATTGTATGATTTTTCACTGTTTGTAACACTTTAGAATACATCAAGGTCCTATGTTTTTTTTCTGACTTTTTAAAAAGACTTTGGAGTATTGAAACCTTCAAACACAGATAAATCTTGACTTAAAGAGGCATAAAGGAGCAATTATAAAATGCTCTAATGTGCTATAGCTTTTTATTATTGCACTGTTACTTTAGCAGAACTATGTGTTTAGCCGCTGCAATTGATTAAACACATAGTTTAAAGGAAACTTAGCACTAAAAATGCTATACATAATGATGCATTCAAAGCAAAGATGAGCCTAAGAAAGACATGTAGACACATTTTTTTCTTTAAAATTATATTAGTTGTTTAAATAGTAAAGAAATAAAATTTAGTTTTTATAAAGCTGTGGTTGCCAAAATGTTGTAGTTTATCCTACGTTAAAACCCTGTTTTTGTTATTTAATCTCCTCTGCTGAAGTCAACTAGGGGCAATTATTAAGGGGCCACTAAAATCAAAATGAAAGTTTCATGATTTAGATGAAGCATGCAATTTAAAAAACTCTTCCAATATACTTTCATTATCAAAATGTGCACATTCTTTTTGTATGCACATTTTCCAAGGCTTTAGCTGCTACTGAGCATGTGCAAAAGTAAACAGCAAAAACATATACACATTTTGTGATTGGCTGATAGCTGTCAAATGATACGCGGGAGGAGAAATTGGATTAACTTTAAAATTTGTCAGAAAATATTTTACTGCACATTTCCAATTCAAAGTGCTATTGCATTGTCTTTTTATTGTGTAAGTCCTAAAGCCTGTGTACACGGGCCATTTTTTGCAGTACAGCGGTTCCACTCCTTGCTCTCTCTCTATCCCCCTCTCTTTTGCTCTCTCTGCCCCCTCTCTTTTGCTCTCTCTCTCTCCCCCTCTCTCTTCTGCTCTCTCTCTCTCCCCCCTACTTCTGCTCTCTCTCTCTATATATTTCGCTCTCTCTCCCCCTCTCTTTTGTTCTGTCTCCCCTCTCTTTTGCTCTCTCACTCCCCCCCTCTTTTGCTCTCTCTCTCCCCCTCTCTTTTCTTCCCTCTTTTTTGTGCTCTCTTTCCCCCTCTCTTTTGCGCTCTCTCCCCCTCTTTTGCTCTCTCTCTCTCCTCCACACTTTTGCTCTCTCTTGCTCTCTTTATCCCCCCTCTTTTGCTCTCTTTTCCCCTCTCTTTTGCTGTCTTTCCCCCTCTCTTTTGCTGTCTCTCTCCATCTCTTTTGCTCTCTTTATCCCCCCTATTTTGCTATATCTCTCCCCCTTTCTTTTGCTGTCTCTCTACCCCTCTCTTTTGCTGTCTCTCTCTCTCCCCTTTCTTTTGCTCTCTCCCCCTTTTTTGCTCTCTCTCTCCCTCTCTTTTGCTCTCTCTATCCCCCATCTTTTTTCTCTCTCTATCCCCCCTCTTTTGCTCTCTCTCCCCCTCTCTTTTGCTCTCTTTCTCCCCCCTCTGTTTTGCTCTCCCTCTATACCCACTCTTTTGCTTTCTCTATACCCCCTCTTTTGCTCTCTCTCTCTCCTTTCTTTGGCTCTCTTTCCCCCCTCTCTTTTGCTGTCTCTCTCCCCCTCTCTCTTGCTCTCCCCCCTCTTTTATGCTCTCTCTCTCTACCACTCTTGTTTGCTCTCTCCTCTCTTTTTTGCTCTATCTCTCCCCCTCTCTTTCCCCCCTCTCCTCCCCCCCCCCTCTGTTTTGCGCACTCTCTCCCCTCTCTTTTGCGCTCTCTCTCCTCTTTTTTGCTCTCTCTCCCCCGCTCTTTTGCTCTCTCTCCCCTCTCTTTTTCTCTCTCTCTCTTGCCCCTCTCTTTTCCCCACCTCTCTTTTGTGCTCTTTTTTAACCTCCCTTTCTGACATCTGCAAATTACAAGTCACTCTCCATCAATATTCCCTCTACTTTTTGTAAGCAGTGCGCTCACTTGAAAATGTGGTAAAGGTAGTTAACAACTCCATCATGAAACCCTCACGCGAGCATGAAAGGTCTAGTATGTTGTTAGCTAATTAAATGAGTCAGTAATAAACACACTCTCTCTCTCACACTCTCATACACACACTGTTGGGTTTTTTTTTGCCCACTTAAAAAACATTTCTGAAGACAGCCAAGTAAATAAGATAGAGTTGTGAACTTGGTTTGCTCCTTTGAAACTACCAGAAAAGCATATGCGAGTATTCTCCAATCATCAACATTAGAGGGTTAAGCTGCAGTTGCTAATTTGGGAATATACAAATATGCTTTTGTAAGAGCAGTCGGTATCCCCCATGGTGTAAAGTGTTGCTTATGGCTTTAACCATTTATCCTGCTCAGGACTTTTGGTTTATTATGTTAGCAACAGGTCTTTTATTTGAATTCAGAATCCCTCGTTTAAGGGTGAGTCCCTCAGGCCTTCATAATCCTTGTTTTTGAAGGTCTGTCAATTTTGTTTGCTAAATTTTCTTACAAAGCATTTCTATATTTGTATTCTTATATGTCATTATTTTCTTAGTTCATACAAAAATAACCATAAGTATATTTGATATGCAGTAGGTATATGTATCTAGAATTTAACAAGTTATATCACACATAACAAATACACCAAACATTTATGGCAGATCTGCAGCAAACATTCCAAACTGGGTTGAGTCCTTCTTTCACTACTTGAAATGTTGGGAGGTATGATAACTACACACACACTTTAACACAAATACACACACGTGCACACACTCATACATACACACATTAACACAAATACACACACTCATACACACACTCATAAACACATATGCACACACTCATAGACACATATACACACACTCAGAGACACATACAGTATTTACACATTCATAGGTTCAAATGCATACACTCATAGACCCATATACACACACTAATAGACACATTAGTAAACACTCTAATACACACATATGAACACACTCAAACACATACACACACACACACTCATACACAAATATGCACACACACATAGACACATACTCATACACACATATGCACATACTCATACACACATATGCACATACTCATAGACACATGCAGTATGTCCACACTCATAGGTTCAAATGCACACATTTATAGACACATATACACACACTAATACACACATTAACACACACATATGCACACACTTAAACACATATGCATGCACACACTTATACATACTTATACACACACATATGCACACAATCATACACACATATGCACACACTCATACACACATATGCATGCACTCATGCACACATATGGACACACTCGTACACACATATGCACATTCTCATACATATAAACAAGCACTCAAACCTACATTTACACACACTCTCATTTCATCTCTGAGCACTCAATTACGTGACATGACACAGAAGAGTGCTCAGAGATGAAAAGGCAGGACACACTGAGCACGCACAACCGTATCTACACGCTGCGTGCCGCTCCACTTGCAGTGTGTCACAGCCTTAAAACGAGGGAGTCTCATTATATTATGAAGAGAAAAAGCAGTAATGATTCAGTCCATTAAGGCGAAGGACTGTAGTGTTAGGACCAGTCTATATTGGGAAACCTTGGTGAATGGCTAAGCAGAATATGGCCATATTGTGTGACTAAGATCCCAATTTTATTTAAAAGAATAGAAGTTTTTCTGCAGGCCATTTTTTGCAGCATTTAAGAATGTGTTGTGTTTTTGCAAATGGATGTGCACCAATACCCCCGTTTTGTGTAACTATTATGTCACATTGGCAGCACTCCCAAAGATGTATATATAAACTTTTTGAAAGGTGTGCGTAACCAAACTTTGTATCTGTATTTAAAAATAAAAGGGAGACTATCTCCCATTTGTTAAAGCACCCCACCCAAGCTCAGGTGTCCTCATGACAGTGTAATGGAGTTGTGAATATAAAGCCAGGGTGTCTCATTCTATTATGAAGAGAAAAAGCAGGAATGATTCAGCCCATTAAGACAAAGGACTGTAGTGTTAGGACCAGTCTATATTGGTACACCTTGTAAGTTGGTGATTGGCTAAGCAGAATATAGCCATATTGTGTGGCCAATATTCCAATTTTATTGAAAAGAATATATGGTTTTTTTGCAGCATTTAAATGTGTTGTGTTTTTGCAAATGGATGTGTGTCAATACCCCCTGTTTTGTGTGTGTGTGTGTGTATATATATATATATATATATATATATATATATATATATATATATACATATACAGTATATATATATATATATATATGTATATATATATATATACACACACTATCTGGCATATGCACACACAGAATCTCATACATACATGCGCGCACACACAGACTCTCATATATAAGTAAACACACATTCTCTCACACACACAGGCCTAGATTTGGAGTTCGGCGGTAGCCGTCAAAACCAGCGTTAGAGGCTCCTAACGCTGGTTTTGGCTGCCCGCTGGTATTTGGAGTCAGTGATTAAAGGGTCTAACGCTCACTTTTCAGCCGCGACTTTTCTATACCGCAGATCCCCCTACGCCATTTGCGTAGCCTATCTTTTCAATGGGATCTTTCTAACGCTGGTATTTAGAGTCGTTTCTGAAGTGAGCGTTAGAGCTCTAACGACAAGATTCCAGCCGCCTGAAAATAGCAGGAGTTAAGAGCTTTCTGGCTAACGCCGGTTCATAAAGCTCTTAACTACTGTGCTCTAAAGTACACCAACACCCATAAACTACCTATGTACCCCTAAACCGAGGTCCCCCCACATCGCCGCCACTCGATTTAAATTTTTAACCCCTAATCTGCCGACCGCCACCTACGTTATACTTATGTACCCCTAATCTGCTGCCCCTAACCCCGCCGACCCCTATATTATATTTCTTAACCCCTAACTTGCCCCCCACAACGTCGCCGCCAGCTACTTAAAATAATTAACCCCTAATCTTCCGACCGCAAATCGCCGCCACCTACGTTATCCCTATGTACCCCTAATCTGCTGCCCCTAACATCGCCGACCCCTATATTATATTTATTAACCCCTAATCTGCCCCCCTCAACGTCGCCGACACCTGCCTACACTTATTAACCCCTAATCTGCCGAGCGGACCTGAGCGCTACTATAATAAAGTTATGAACCCCTAACCCGCCTCACTAACCCTATCATAAATAGTATTAACCCCTAATCTGCCCTCCCTAACATCGCCGACACCTAACTTCAATTATTAACCCCTAATCTGCCGACCGGAGCTCACCGCTATTCTAATAAATGTATTAACCCCTAAAGCTAAGTCTAACCCTAACACTAACACCCCCCTAAGTTAAATATAATTTTTATCTAACGAAATAAATTAACTCTTATTAAATAAATGATTCCTATTTAAAGCTAAATACTTACCTGTAAAATAAATCCTAATATAGCTACAATATAAATTATAATTATATTATAGCTATTTTAGGATTTATATTTATTTTACAGGCAACTTGGTAATTATTTTAACCAGGTACAATAGCTATTAAATAGTTAAGAACTATTTAATAGTTACCTAGTTAAAATAATAACAAATTTACCTGTAAAATAAATCCTAACCTAAGATATAATTAAACCTAACACTAGACTATCAATAAAATAATTAAATAAACTACCTACAATTACCTACAATTAACCTAACACTACACTATCAATAAATTAATTAAACACAATTCCTACAAATAAATACAATTAAATAAACTAGCTAAAGTACAAAAAATAAAAAAGAACTAAGTTACAGAAAATAAAAAAATATTTACAAACATAATAAAAATATTACAACAATTTTAAACTAATTACACCTACTCTAAGCCCCCTAATAAAATAACAAAGCCCCCCAAAATAAAAAATTCCCTACCCTATTCTAAATTAAAAAAAGTTACAAGCTCTTTTACCTTACCAGCCCTGAACAGGGCCCTTTGCGGGGCATGCCCCAAGGATTTCAGCTCTTTTGCCTGTAAAAAAAAACATGTTCCGATCAGCCAATAGAATGCGAGCTCAATCTGATTGGCTGATTGGATCAGCCAATCGGATTGAACTAGATTCTGATTGGCTGATTCCATCAGCCAATCAGAAAATTCCTACCTTAATTCCGATTGGCTGATAAAATCCTATCAGCCAATCGGAATTCGAGGGACGCCATCTTGGATGACGTCCCTTAAAGGAACAGTCATTCGTCGTTCAGTCGTCGGTCCGGATGGATGTTCCGCGCTGGAGGTCTTCAGGATCCTGCCGCTTCGCTCCGGATGGAAGACCATAGAAGATGCCGCCTGGATGATGACTTCAATCGGATGGAAGATCCTCTTCTGCCCCGCTTGGATGAAGACTTTGACCGGATCATGGACCTCTTCAGCCCCCGCTTGGGCTTGGATCAGGACATCGGAGGAGCTCTTCAGGACGGATCGGTGAACCTGGTATGGTGAAGACAAGGTAGGAAGATCTTCAGGGGCTTAGTGTTAGGTTTATTTAAGGGGGGTTTGGGTTAGATTAGGGGTATGTGGGTGGTGGGTTGTAATGTTGGGGGGGGGTATGGTATGTTTTTTTTTACAGGCAAAAGAGCTGAAATCCTTGGGGCATGCCCCGCAAAGGGCCCTGTTCAGGGCTGGTAAGGTAAAAGAGCTTGTAACTTTTTTAATTTAGAATAGGGTAGGGAATTTTTTATTTTGGGGGGCTTTGTTATTTTATTAGGGGGCTTAGAGTAGGTGTAATTAGTTTAAAATTGTTGTAATATTTTTCTTATGTTTGTAAATATTTTTTTATTTTCTGTAACTTAGTTCTTTTTTATTTTTTGTACTTTAGCTAGTTTATTTAATTGTATTTATTTGTAGGAATTGTGTTTAATTAATTTATTGATAGTGTAGTGTTAGGTTAATTGTAGGTAATTGTAGGTAGTTTATTTAATTATTTTATTGATAGTCTAGTGTTAGGTTTAATTATATCTTAGGTTAGGATTTATTTTACAGGTAAATTTGTTATTATTTTAACTAGGTAACTATTAAATAGTTCTTAACTATTTAATAGCTATTGTACCTGGTTAAAATAATTACCAAGTTGCCTGTAAAATAAATATAAATCCTAAAATAGCTATAATATAATTATAATTTATATTGTAGCTATATTAGGATTTATTTTACAGGTAAGTATTTAGCTTTAAATAGGAATCATTTATTTAATAAGAGTTAATTTATTTCGTTAGATAAAAATTATATTTAACTTAGGGGGGTGTTAGTGTTAGGGTTAGACTTAGCTTTAGGGGTTAATACATTTATTAGAATAGCGGTGAGCTCCGGTCGGCAGATTAGGGGTTAATAATTGAAGTTAGGTGTCGGCGATGTTAGGGAGGGCAGATTAGGGGTTAATACTATTTATGATAGGGTTAGTGAGGCGGGTTAGGGGTTCATAACTTTATTATAGTAGCGCTCAGGTCCGCTCGGCAGATTAGGGGTTAATAAGTGTAGGCAGGTGTCGGCGACGTTGAGGGGGGCAGATTAGGGGTTAATAAATATAATATAGGGGTCGGCGATGTTAGGGCAGCAGATTAGGGGTACATAGGGATAACGTAGGTGGCGGCGGTTTACGGAGCGGCAGATTAGGGGTTAAAAAAAATATGCAGGGGTCAGCGATAGCGGGGGCGGCAGATTAGGGGTTAATAAGTGTAAGGGTAGGGGTGTTTAGACTCGGGGTACATGTTAGGGTGTTAGGTGCAGACGTAGGAAGTGTTTCCCCATAGGAAACAATGGGGCTGCGTTAGGAGCTGAACGCTGCTTTTTTGCAGGTGTTAGGTTTTTTTTCAGCTCAAACAGCCCCATTGTTTCCTATGGGAGAATCGTGCACGAGCACGTTTTGGAGGCCGGCCGCGTCCGTAAGCAACTCTGGTATCGAGAGTTGCATTTGCGGTAAAAATGCTCTACGCTCCTTTTTTGGAGCCTAACGCAGCATTTGTTTGAACTCTCGATACCAGAGTTAATTTTATGGTGCGGCCAGAAAAAAGCCCGCGGAGCGTTAACAGCCCATCTACCGCCAAACTCCAAATCTAGGCCACAGTTTGTCTGGGGAACTGTGAATACCCAGCATGCCTCTATCAGCACCTAAAGGTACATTTAACTTGTAAGTGCTTTTTATCCTTTATTTTATTATTTTATCTTTTTCTTTTATGTTTCTGCAGTTGTTTGCATAGCCTGAAAATGCCCTGAATGTCTTTACTTATAAATCTTGGGGCATACAACTAGTTCCACTTTGAAGGATACAGGCATAACTAAAACACCATCAAAACTTTACAGCGCAAACAAATTAAAACGTCCTCTATAAAATAGTCCACGCTAAAATATGCATAAAAAGAAAAGCTGAAAATGATTAAAGATAAATATAAGCAAAAAACAACAACAAACAAGCAGCTTTGAAATAGTGAGACAACTGTGAAATAACATACTTCACCTCACGCAACTATAGCTAGTAAGGAAACAGTGGGCCTTAATTTTTTCCCCTTTAATTTATTCCCAGAAGTCCATTTTACCTGCACTGTATGAATTATTTAAAAAGAATGCATTTACCTTTATTTCAGCATTTTAAATAACTAATTTTGTCTTTGGTATCCCTACCTATACTGATATTTTGTATATTTAAGTATCAGCTATAGAAAAGCTGTGTAAACATTGCAAGCATAAGAAAATACACTCCCAGTGGGGGTTAAGAGAGATAAGTAATAACATTTTAATTTTCAATTGTTCTCTCTAAGAATAGTGTTTTTTATATGCCGACAGAGATAATAAAAAAAAGAAGCATTTGCATGTACAGAAGGTGATACAATTATGAGATTTAATTAATTCTCATCGCACACCAACAAGGCAGATTTTCAGAATATCTGAACTAGAGCACAGGTGAAACAATCATCTGATCCGTAACCATGGTTACTAACCTGCTCTCACCCATTAGTTGATTATTTCATTTGTGGACATCAGAACCCAGACCCTCTATTATGCTGCACAAGGGTTGCTTCATATGTGCAGGAGTTTATTTATATATGTGCAGAGGGGATAAGATAAACTTTAAAACTTTATACCAGTTGCAGAGTTTACAATATACAGGAAATTGCTCCTTTAGGTAGATTTTGTGTCTGAAATAGTTGTTTCTGCTATTTGAAACCACAACCTAATGAAATAGGCTGAGCTTATAGGTTGAACAGACCTAATTAGCTTATCTAATTATTTGCACAAAGTCTTCATTATCTTACTTCTCACTGTTTACTAAAACACCAGTTTGGACAATATAAATGAACATTTTCATATCTTTCTGCCACACCCCACACTGGGAGCACGCTCTATCTGAATCATGAAAGAAAAAAATTGGGTTCAGTGTCCCTTTAAGTTACGGCAATTTTCAGTATATGTGAAGATTAAAAAATCAACTATTCCAAATAAAAAATAAAGGTAAAGAATCTATTTGTAAAAAAATGAATGCATTCTAGCAGATGTAATAGATCATTGGAGAGAAAAAATACAGAACACTGTCCCTAAGAGTTTTTTAAGTGACTGCAAAATATTTCTAATTTTTTTGACAACACCAATGTTAAAACATATATTTTGTATGCAGGTCTTTGGCAATACGGAAGTTAATTTTTTATGTAAAAATATCGTTTTAAGATCTATTTATATTTCAGTCACATATATCTTTGGGTGGACGGCCATTGTCTTATCTTTTTTTCAACTGCTTGACCTCCTGTTGTTGTACCACTTATAATGTGATTATTGATAAACTGTTTATCAATTCTGTTATGTTTCTGTAATCTTTATCCATCTTCTATACAGTTAGGTATGTAGATACAAATGCGTATATGTAAACACTGTGCACTTTTGCACATGCTCAGTAGGAGAGGAGCCTCAGAAAGTGTGCATATAAAAAGAATGTGCAGATTTTGATGATGAAAGTATAT
Source organism: Bombina bombina (assembly GCF_027579735.1). Classification (NCBI taxonomy): domain Eukaryota; kingdom Metazoa; phylum Chordata; class Amphibia; order Anura; family Bombinatoridae; genus Bombina; species Bombina bombina. The sequence goes on along the minus strand of NC_069499.1, from coordinate 318,267,615 downwards.
TGAAAAGTAGGTGCCTGTGAATCAAAGAGAAAGAGAGAGGCGCCTCATGGGACAGTATCGTAACAACCAGATAAGGCAAACAATGAGGCAGCCCGTGATGGGGTATACTCACAAGGATAGCGGCATATGAGGATGCCTAGTAGAGCGGGACGGGACTTTAGGTCGCCCGACAGACGTACACAGCAGTGCGTGGAGACGTCAGGTCACGGGGTCCGTTCAGCAAATCAGCGGCCACAGAGAATCAGCATCAGACGTCAGAGCTGTTCCGGGAGTAGCCAATGCTAGGCTTCAAGTTTGAACAGGCAGGTCAGCAGACCAATCAGGATGATGGATCAGGATAATGAAGAGCAAGAAATGATATGGATAAAAAACTCGTATTTATTGAGTTAGCCTAGCATTGGCTACTCCCGGAACAGCTCTGATGTCTGATGCTGATTCTCTGTGGCCGCTGATTGGCTGAACGGACCCCGTGACCTGACGTCTCCACGCACTGCTGTGTATGTCTGTCGGGCGACCTAAAGTCCCGTCCCGCTCTACTAGGCATCCTCATATGCCGCTATCCTTGTGAGTATACCCCATCACGGGCTGCCTCATTGTTTGCCTTATCTGGTTGTTACGATACTGTCCCATGAGGTGCCTCTCTCTTTCTCTTTGATTCACAGGCACCTACCTTCACTATACAAGAGTGCTGCCTGCTTCTTCAGAAGATTCTGGGAACATCCACCTACTGAACGCCTTTCTGAACTTTGCGCACCTCATATAGAGACTTGATTTACTCTATATATATTGAAAAGTAGTTTTAAATTGCATGCTGAATCATAAAACTTTAATTTTGACTTTAAAGGCCCTTTAAAGACTGCACACAAACATATTCTGTCAGTTTCAATATTAATACAAACTATTGCCTAGATTTAGAGTTTGGTGTTAGCCATCAAAAGCAGCGTTAAGGGGTCCTAACGCTGCTTTTTAACGCCCGCTGGTATTTAGAGTCAGACAGGAAAGGGTCTACCGCTCACTTTCCGCGACTCGAGGCTACCGCAGATCCCCTTACGTCAATTGTGTATCCTATCTTTTCTATGGGATTTGCCTAATGCTGGTATTACGAGTCTAGGAAGAAGTGAGCGGTAGACCCTCTACCGACAAGACTCCTACAGTCAAAAAAAGTCAGTAGTTAAGAGCTTTATGGGCTAACGCGGGAACATAAAGCTCTTAACTACTGTGCTATAAAGTACACTAACACCCATAAACTACCTATGAACCCCTAAACCAAGGCCCCCCCACATCACAAACCCTAAAATAAAAATTTTTTAACCCCTAATCTGCCGCTCCGGACACCGCCGCCACCTACATTATACCTATGAACCCCTAATCTGCTGCCCCTAACATCGCTGACACCTATATTATATTTATTACCCCCTAATCTCCCCCCCCCCCAATGTCGCCGCCACCTACCTACACTTATTAACCTCTAATCTGCCGACCGGACCTAGCCGCCACAATAATAAATGTATCAACCCCTAAACCGCCACACTCCCGCCTCGCAAACACTATAATAAATTGTATTAACCCCTAATCTGCCCTCCCTAACATCGCCGCCACCTACCTACTATTATTAACCCCTAATCTGCCAACCGGACCTCGCCGCCACTATAATAAAGTTATTAACCCCTAAACCTAAGTCTAACCCTAACCCTAACACCCCCCTAACTTAAATATAATTTAAATTAATCTAAATAAATTTACTATAATTAAATAAATTATTCCTATTTAAAACTAAATACTTACCTATAAAATAAACCCTAATATAGCTACAATATAACTAATAGTTACATTGTAGATATTTTAGGATTTATATTTATTTTACAGGCAACTTTGTATTTATTTTAACTAGGTACAATAGCTATTAAATAGTTATTAACTATTTAATAGCTACCTAGTTAAAATAATTACAAAATTACCTGTAAAATAAATCCTAACTTTAGTTACAAATACACCTAACACTACACTATCAATGAATTAATTAAATAAATTACCTACAATTAGCTAAACTAAAATACAATTAAATAAACTAATCTATAATACAAAAACAAACAAACACTAAATTACAGAAAATATAAAAAATGTACAAGAAGTTTAAACTAATTACACCTAATCTAAGCCCCCAAATAAATTAAAAAGCCCCCCCAAAATAATAAAATGCCCTACCCTATTCTACATTAAAAAGTAATCAGCTCTTTTACCAGCCCTTAAAAGGGCTTTTGCGGGGCATTGCCCCAAAGTAATCAGCTCTTTTACCTGTAAATAAAAATACAACCCCCCCAACATTAAAACCCACCACCCACATACCCCTACTCTAACCCACCCAAACCCACCTTAAATAAACCTAACACTAACCCCCTGAAGATCTCCCTACCTTGAGTCGTCTTCACCCAGCCGAGCCGAATTCTTCATCCAAGCAGAGCAAGAAGAGGTCCTCCATCCAGTAGAAGTCTTCATCCAAGCGGGGCAAGAAGAGGTCCTCCATCCGGTAGAAGTCTTCATTCAAGCAGGGTCTTCTTTCTTCATCCATCCGGAGCGGAGCCATCTTCAATACAGCCAATGCGGAGCCATCCTCTTCAACCGACGGACTAACGACGAATGACGGTTCCTTTAAGGGACGTCATCCAAGGTGGCATCCGATCAGCCAATAAAATGCGAGGTCAATCTGAGGATCAGCCAATCGGATTGAACTTCAATCTGATTGGCTGATTGAATCAGCCTATCAGATTTTTCTTACCTTAATTCCAATTTGTTGATAGAATCCTATCAGCCAATCGGAATTCGAGGAACTCCATCTTGGATGACATCCCTTAAAGGAACCGTCATTCCTCGTTAGTCCGTCGTTCAAAGAGGATGGCTCCGCGTCGGCTGTATTGAAGATGGCTCCACTCCACTCCGGATGGATGGATGAAGATAGAAGACCCTGCTTGGATGAAGACTTCTACCGGATGGAGGACCTCTTCTTGCCCCGCTTGGATGAAGACTTCTACCGGATGGAGGACCTCTTCTTGCTCCGCTTGGATGAAGAATTTGGCTCGGCTGGGTGAAGACGACTCAAGGTAGGGAGATCTTCAGGGGGTTAGTGTTAAGTTTATATAAGGGGGGTTTGGGTGGGTTAGAGTAGGGGTATGTGGGGGGTGGGTTTTAATGTTGGGGGGTTGCATTTTTATTTACAGGTAAAAGAGCTGATTACTTTTGGGCAATGCCCCGCAAAAAGCCCTTTTAAGGGCTGGTAAAAGAGCTGATTACTTTGTAATTTAGAATAGGGTAGGGCATTTTATTATTTTGGGGGGCTTTTTTATTTTATTAGGGGGCTTAGATTAGGTGTAATTAGTTTAAACTTCTTGTAATTTTTTTATATTTTCTGTAATTTAGTGTTTGTTTTTGTATTATAGATTAGTTTATTTAATTGTATTTTAGTTTAGCTAATTGTAGGTAATTTATTTAGTTAATTTATTGATAGTGTAGTGTTAGGTGTATTTGTAATTTAGGTTAGGATTTATTTTACAGGTAATTTTGTAATTATTTTAATTAGGTAGCTATTACATAGTTAATAACTATTTAATAGCTATTGTACCTAGTTAAAATAAATACAAAGTTGCCTATAAAATAAATATAAATCCTAAAATAGCTACAATGTAACTATTAGTTATATTGTAGCTATATTAGGGTTTATTTTATAGGTAAGTATTTAGTTTTAAATAGGAATAATTTATTTAAATTATATTTAAGTTAGGGGGGGTGTTAGGGTTAGGGTTAGACTTAGGTTTAGGGGTTAATAACTTTATTATAGTGGCGGCGAGGTCTGGTCGGCAGATTAGGTGTTAATAATTGTAGATAGGTGGCGGTGATGTTAGGGAGGGCAGACTAGGGGTTAATACAATTTATTATAGTGTTTGCAAGGCGGGAGTGCGGTGGTTTAGGTGTTAATACATTTATTAGTGGCGGTGAGGTCCGGTCGGCAGATTAGGGGTTAATAAGTGTAGGTAGGTGGGGGCGACGTTGGGGGGGGCAGATTAGGGGGTAATAAATATAATATAGGTGTCAGCGATGTTAGGGGCAGCAGATTAGGGGTTCATAGGGATAATGTAGGTGGTGGCGGTGTCCGAAGCGGCAGATTAGGGGTTAATAATATAATGTAGGTGTCAGCGATAGTGGGGGCGGCAGATTAGGGGTTAATAAGTGTAAGATTAGGGGTGTTTAGACTCAGGGTTCATGTTAGGGTGTTAGGTGTAGACTTAGAGAGTGTTTCCCCATAGGCAAATTTTTTTATGCACAAAAAAATAATATTTTTAACATATTGAAATACTGGTGTTTCATATGAAAAATAGAACATATTAAATTATCATTTAAATACTGTTTATACACTGCAAGCATTCTGTTGCATTGTAATGGAAACAACATACAACATTTTCTTCCTTGACTGACTTTGATGGGAAATTCCTGACATTTAAAGGTTCCCTGTTTATGATCAGAAATCTGGAGTGCAAGAATATAACAGATGTATTTCAACTGGGGCTTTAACCAATTTATGATCTAATTAGTTGTGACATTTTACTCATTAGAACACAGGATTTATGAACATTTTCTAGTGGCTATATTTCTGAGAAGGTAGCACCAAGCAAAAAAAATCACAATACTGAGAAAGATTCACTAATTCTTGGGTAAGCATAAAAAAAGGTAAAACTGTGTTAAAGGGAAAGTGTACTGTAAAGCTTCTTTCCACTCAATGTGTTTCCAATGATTTGTTGTATCCGTTGGGATGGGAAATTCCTTCTTTAGATATATTTTTGTATGACATTGCTATTTTTGCTCATTAAAACCAAAACTCATTTAGAAAGGGCCAAACTTGCCTGGAGAGCAGATATCATTATCTACACTGTGGGAGCAATTAGGCAAGTGAGTATTTTAACCAAGCTGTAAAAACTTGAATGCTTATAGGATTTAAGCATATCAGGTAATGTGTATTTGTGTAACGAGGGAGGGTGTGGAGATCAACACCCTATATCAAGGTATGCATAATTATTAAGCAACTTCTTTTCCTTAGAAAAAATGGGCAAAAAAAGAAATTTAACTGACTCAGAAAAGTCAAACATTGTAAAAAGTCTTTCAGAGGGATGCAACACTCTTGGAAATGCTAAGATATTTGTGCGTGATCATAGAACCATCAAACGTTTTGTTGCAAATACTCAACAGGGTTGCAATAAATGTGTTGAGAAAAAAAAGATGCAAATTAACTGATAAAGATTTAAGGAGAATCAAACCTGAAGCTACCAGGAACCCATTATCTTCCAGTGCTGTCATATTCCAGAACTGCAACCTACCTGGAGTGCCCAGAAGTACAAGGCTTTCAGTGCTCAGAGACATGGCCAAGGTAAGGAAGGCTGAAACCCGACCACCACTGACACATAAGTTGAAATGTCAAAGGTTTTATTGACTGATGAGATGAGAGTGACTCTTGTCGGACCAGATGGATGGGCCCGTGGCTGGATCAGTATTGGGCACAGAGATCCACTTCGACTCAGGTGCCATTAAGGTCGAGGTGGGGTACTGGTATGGGCTGGTATTATTAAAGATGAGCTAGTCGGACCTTTTTGGCTTGAAGATGGACTCAAAATCAACTCCCAAACCTACTTCCAGTTTTTAGAAGACACTTTCTTCAAGCAGTGGTACAGGAAAAAGTCTGCATCTTTCAAGAAGACCATGATATTTATGCAGGACATGCATCAAAGTACTCCACTGTGTGGCTAGACAGTATAGGCTTTAAAGATGAAAGAATAATGACATGGTCCCTTTTCTCACCTGACCTAAATCCTATTGAGAACTTGTGGACCCTTTTTAAACGGGAGATTTACGGTGAAGGAAAACAGTACACCTCTCTGAACAGTGTCTGGGAGGCTGTGGTTGCTGTTGCACAAAATGTTGATTGTCAACAGTTCAAGAAACTAACAGACTCCATGGATGGAAGGCTTATGACTGTTATTGAAAAGAAGGGTGGCTACATTGGTGACTGATTATTTTTTTTGGGAAATGTCAGAAATTTTTATTTTGAGTTGTTTGTTTATTATTCTCACTTTAACAGATGAAAATAAACAAGTGAGATGGGGAAATTTAAATTTTTCATTTAGTTGCATAATAATTCTGCACACCAATAGTTGCCCAAAAATTGTGCAGACATAGAAATTCTCTGAAAAAAGCCAAAACCTCACTTTTACTTTCTTAAATATTCAGGTTTGAGGTTTATTAACATTTTAGTTTGACCAAGAGCACTGTAGTTGTTCAATATTTAAAGGGGCACTGAACCAAAAAATTTATTTTGTGAGTTAGATAGAGCATGCAATTTTAAACAACTTTCTAATTTACTCCTATTATCAATTTTTCTTCGTTCTCTCTTGCCATCTTTATTTAAAAAATAATGCATCTAAGCTTTTTTTGTTCAGACTCTGGACAGCACTTTTTATTGGTGGATGAATTTATCCACCAATCAGCAAGAACAACCCAGGTTGTTCACCAAAAATGGGCCGGCTTCTAAACTTACATTCTTGCATTTAAAATAAAGATACCAAGAGAATGAAGAAAATTTGATAATAGGAGTAAATGAGAAAGTTGCTTAAAATGTCATGCTCTATCTGAATCATGAAAGAAAAAAATTTGGGTTCAGTGTCCCTTTAAATTAATCTTTAAAAATACAACTTGCCTAATAATTGTGCACACAGTGTAGTATTTCCCTCTATACACAGTTACCTCCTTATCTTATCTCTGTCTTTTTACACAAAAATACAATATTTAGAAAGAACAATGTAAAACAAATATTTTATTACCTATATCTCCCACCCCCATTAGGAAAGTGATTTTTCTTTTTCTATCGTCTATCTTTTTAAACAGCTTTTCTAAAGCCAAAATTGCAGTACTGACATTTTCAGTAAAGGTGAGGGTACAACAGACCACTATTTTAAATGACAAAATAAAAGGAGCTATTTACTGTATATACAATTTAATACAGTCCAGCAGGTAAAATGGTTCACTGGGAACACAAAAGGGAACATTTCACATTACATTGCCCATTTAAGTAAGAAAGTCATCCCTGTACTATTCTTTAAAGGTTTAAAAACCTTCAATAATCATTGAGGATGTTTATATTATACAATATTCTTACCATTTTTACTAGCTTTCCTAATTAAACGTTATGCCTTGTAAAGATGGTGAGACTGATTTAACAATCAATGTTTAAAATCACTAAAGAGACATAGGGATATATTTCTAGTGGCACTAGTGACATGCTAATGTTAGTGCTGCTAGATATTATAATATCTTGCCTGCGCTAACTTGCGCTCATATTATAAGTTGAAAAATGCAACTGCACCAGTGCAAAATAAATTTGCTCTTGTTGGGTTAGCGTGACTAAAGTCCTCACATAAAAGGTTAGGTATAAAACAAGTTTGGATAAGTTAGTAAGTAATGGTGCAAATATAACACCAGTAAGGCCCACTTTTGGTTAAAGAATGAATAATAAATTAAATAAAAATAGTTCTCAAATAACGTTTTCTTTTGTTTGTTTTTTTTTAAACAAAATGATGGCTGCCGGTATATAGGACCCTGTCCGCCCACTGTGACAATCCTTACGCGTTTCCACATTCCACTGATGAAGAAGTTTGATACAACTTTGAAACACGTAAGGATTGTCACAGTGGGCGGACAGGGCCCTATATACCGGCAGCCATCATTTTGTTTAATTTTTTTTTTATTTTTTTTTTAAAAAGTTAGAGAATAACTTTTACTTAATTTGTTATTCATTTTTTTTTACCAAAAGTGGGCCTTACTGGTGTCATATTTGCACGATTACTTACTAACTTATCCACGGTGCAACTTGCAAGGACCCGGAAATAGTACCTGGGATTACACTTATATCTTACAAGTACAGCTCCATGCCCTATATGCGGCTAATTTATACATAGAATAAATATCTTTTTCTAGCAACTCTATATACTAGAGATATACGTTTGGAATACAGCATACCACATATGCAACTGTGTCTAATCCTATAATTTTACCTCATTATGGATTGAGGTTAATTAATGTAAGTGCAATATCAATTGTGTACAATAAAATATCATATAATTTAATAAAGTATTAAGCTATGTGATTACTTTCTTTCTTGCATACACTTGCCCAAACTCTCCATACCCCTGAGGTGACCAGGATTCTCACCACTGCATGAAAGACTAGAAGAGAGTCCAGAGATACCATTGGAATACACGTTTACCAAAAAAGGTCTTCCCTACACCGGAATAAGACTGGGACAAAGAACCCTATGAAGTGACCAGAAACTATCATTTTGGAGAACAAAAGGTGGACTTACCTTTACCCCCGCAGAGATAATATCTTACCTCATAGAATTGAAGTTTTATCCGGTAAGCAGTAAGACTTACTCTCAAATTTTACTTAAAGTGGAGCCACATTAGAAAGTGACCGGAACTGTGATCAATCACTATTTAAGAACTATCCTCATTTAAAAGGAATTCATTTTATAAGTTCACTTAAAGAATTTTATTGTATCAGTGCGCCAGTATTGAGGCAGCACGATTTAGATATATATATTTACTTTTTTGTATTGTATTTACTATTCACTGTATCCGTAACAAGAAATTGTGGTATTTACATAAGTACAGCAGTAAAAGGAAAACAACGTTATCTTCTTGCAAATACATACACCACAGCAGAAATATTACATTGATAGGTTTAGCGCTGGTTACTTTTATTGAATTATATATATATATATATATATATATATATATATATATATATATATATATATATATATATATATATATATATATATAAAACCATTTATTTTAGTACTGGCAGACTTTCTGCCAGTACTTAAGATGGCAGTGACAATTGTGGGGATGAGAAGAGAGCTGTTTGAGAGGGGCCAGGGAACGATGGGTGGGATATGTCCAGTGGGAGGCTGATCTCTACACTAAAGCTAAAACTTACCCCACAAGCTACCTAATTAACCCCTTCACTGCTGGGCATAATACAAGTGTGGTGCGCAGCGAAATTTAGCGGCCTTCTAAATATCAAAAAGCAATGCCAAAGCCATATATGTCTGCTATTTCTGAACAAAGGTGATCCCAAAGAAGCATTTACAATCATTTGTGCCATAATTGCACAAGCTGTTTGTAAACAATTTCATTGAGAAACCTAAAGTTTGTGAAAAGTTAGTAAAAAATATTTTTCTTTATATATTTGATTGCATTTGGCAGTGAAATGGTAGCATGAAATATACCAAAATGGGCCTAGATCAATACTTTGGGTTGTCTACTAAAAAATATTTATATACATGTGAAGGGTTATTCAGGGATTAATGACAGATTTCAGTGTTACACTATAACTATTGCTAATTTTGAAGAAAAAAAATGGTTTGGAGATAGCAAAATGCTACTATAGGTACTTATTGCCCTATAACTTGTAAAAAAAGCAAAGAACATGTAAACATTGGGTATTTCTAAACTCAAGACAAATTTAGAAACTATTTAGCATGGGTGTTTTTTTTTAGTGGTTGTAGATACCCAAGAGATTTAGGGGGTCAAAGTTGGAAAAAGTGTGATTTTATATATTTTTTATAGTAAGTTATAAGATATGATGAAAATAATGGTATCTTTGAAATTCCATTTCATCGCAAGAAAAACGGTATATAATATGTGTGGGTACAGTAAATGAGTAAGAGAAAAATTACAGCTAAACACAAACACCACGGAAAAGTAAAAATAGCCCTGGTCCCTAACGATAAGAACATTAAAAAAATTGTCTGGTCACTAAGGGGTTAAAAGGTATATATTGAATGGCAAGGTATTAGAATGGAAAGGGATATAATGCATATATACATACATATGCACGTCTATACATGTGTATTTATGTTTGTGTTTATAAATACATATATACACATGTAAACGCATGGAGCCCTTTCCACTCACTTTCCTGATAAAAAGAAAAATAATTTTTAATACATTTGAATGTTTAATAATGAGTTTTACTGTGTAGGTTCTGTAAATATTTACATTCCAATATTCTTCACATAGGGGAAAATATATAAATTATATATATATATATATATATATATATATATATATATATATATAATTATATATATATATATATATATATATATATATATATATATATATATATATAGGAACAAACGTTTGCACTCACAGGTCTTTTTAACTTTTCAATGTGGAACGTTTTCGGGGTATTACAACCCCTTCATCAGCATACAATAGTGAATACAATCAATCTTTTTATAGTGTTTTACAAAATAGTGAACCAAACACAAACCTCACATCTCCCCCAGTTTTTGCGGCAAAAATATCGTCAGTGGAACGCATAATGCGTTCCACCATCATGGCCTAAACCGGAAGTTTAAAATGTCACTTCCGGTTTTTCGCCGTGTTAGATAGAGATACATAAAAGAAACAAATATGTCAAAGAATCCTGATTGACATACAAATTATACACACAGTGCAAAAGTGTAAAAAAAGATGCCACAAACTTATTTAACAGATAGCATCAGTGTAGTAAGCTCAGTGTATCATGGCAAGACTCGTGTTTGTATTTGTTTATGTATTCATGGCAACTGCTGCCATGGAAATAGTGATAGTTAACAGCTCAAATATGTGAGTGCATTATAGTGAGTCACAGCAACCATGTTGCTAAAAGACTTGTGAAACCATTTAGACTTATAAATGCTAAAGTGTCATAAAAAATGGGATAAAAAATAATTCATTATCCCTAAGTATGGTTACAACTGTGTGCCATTATTAAAACGTCCCCAGGATGTATAAGGGGTTAATCTAAACTTAATTGCAGGGATAAGATAGATAGAGATAGTCTGGGATAGAACTGCACTGGATTGCAGGAATTAGATAGATGGGGTAATGATATGAACAATAGGGCTTATTGTTATACAAATTAATCACCATGAACCTATGAATACAAACAAGGGTCACTAAACCCTAAAGCTTAATATGACAAAGCTTAGTGAGTACAAAAACCAGAACAGAGCTATGTAGATTACAAAGGAATGAAAAACAATGGTTATAAATGCTATAACAAATTGGTTAAGCAAAATTACTGATAAAGCAAAATCAATAAAAAAGGAAGATATTATAAATAATGAGCCCTACACCTCAACAATATTACTGAGTTCAAATTACCAGATACTGATCAAATGTGAGATAGATACTGATAAGGGAAAGCATCCAGGGTACCAGGGGACCAAGTACTGTTCAATAGGGATGGGCGAATGCTTCTAAAAATTAAAAATTTAAAACAAATTTTGATACATTCGTTCATTCGAATCGAATTTCAAATGTTTATATAACATTCTAACATTCTATTTTCGAATTTTCGTTTTCGAATTTTTCAATAAATTCAAATAATAGAATGTTTAGCTATCTATTCATGAAATTTCGAAATGTAATATTCGAATTCGAATGTGACATTCAAATTCAAAATAGTATTTCTAGTCTAATACTGTGTTTTTTAAATGTAATATTCAAATTCGAATGTGATATTCAATTTGAATGTGACATTCGAATTCGAATGTGACATTCGAAAACTGTAAATAACATTCGAAAATCGAATTTTTAAGAATATTCGTTCTTATCAACATTCTATTATGTAAATCGAATTTCTACAATAACATTCGTTCTAACATTTGAATTCGAATATAAACACATTCGCCCATCCCCACTGTTTAACCCATGGTATCACTCCCAATAGTTGATCATATCGTATCGTGGGTTCAGACACTTGGGTACCCTGGTATCCAGCTTGAAAATCCAAAAGATTTCACTCTTGGCTAGAATTTTGTTCAAGTTTCCACCCCTTTTTGGTACCACCACTTTCTCTATGGCATACCAACTGAACGTGTTCAAATTGCCATTATGTTTTCCAAAAAAATGCTGTACCAAAGGGGTGGAAGCTTTGCCAATATTAATAGTCAATAAATGGACCCTACAAATCGGTTCAGGGAGGAAATGAGACACATTTTGGATGATGGTCGGGACCAGGGGTTCTTGGACAAGCAGACTGTGGTTTATCTGGATATTAAATATCCCAAGATACCCTGGTTCCACCATCTCCCCAAAGTCCATAAGACCTTGACTAACGTCCAGGGTAGACCCATTGTGAGCGGTGTTGACTCTTTGTTGGAACACCTCTCACAGTGGGTCGATTCCATCCTGCAACCCTTGGTGGTTACATTAGTCTCATATATTACAGACACTAAACATACCATCAATGTCATTCAGAACGTGGAGTGGGATAAGAACAATGTATGGCTCACAGTTGATGCTGTGGAATTGTACTCATCCATACCCCATGATAAGGTAGTGCAAGCGATAGCATTTTTTTCTTAGTCGGTGCACAGACTATTCACAAGATAGTTTCAAGTCTACATTATTAGAATTGTCCTATTTCTACTCACACATAATTTTTTCAAATTTGAGGGGATTTTCTATCTCCAAAGGTGTGGCACAGCCATGGGTACTACATTTGACCCTTCATTTGCCAACTTGTACCTTGGTTGGTGGGATATAGGCCACATCTTTGGAGAAGGAAACCCTTACAGGGATAACATCAATATGGTACAGGAGATTTATTGACGATCTCCTGTTTATTTGGACAGGAGATCAGGGTGTGATACAGAGTTTCATTGAATATCCTAATGAAAATGATATGGGCTTGTGGTTCACATTCAAAACCAATTCCAAGAAAATTAACTTTCTGGATTTAACCCTCACAGGTGAGAAGGGCAAGAAAGTCAGGACGGGTGTTTATCACAAGCCCATAACAGATAACACCTTACTACATTGGCTTAGTAGCCACCCTAATCAAATAAGATTTGCCATAGCTAAACGGGCAGTTCACCAGAATGAGGAGGAACTGTTCCAACAAAGAGGAATTTGAAAATGAAGAGAATGAGCTGAGCATTAGGCTTAAGGACAGGAAATATCCTAACTATGACATACAACAAGACAAGAAAGTTGTTGACTCTATTCCAAGAGAGAAACTACTAGCTGACAGAGAGAGAGAATACAAGGTACTAATAGTTTTGAAGGGGAAAATTTTGTCACAGAATTCAGTGCCCAGTACCTACAAGTATGCAAGTTTATAAAGAAACACTTCCCTCTTTTGGCAGCAGATGACCGGCTGGTAATGTTGTAGATAGGGGTATTAGATGCTCCTATAAAAAGAGTAGGTCTCTGGGTAGTATCTTAGCACTAACGCAATTAAAAAGCACACCTAGTAATGCCAGTTCATGGCTGACACATATTGGCATGTATAAGTCTGGTAGCAGTCACTGTAGACCGTGTGAATATGTCCATATCACTAAGAATTTTGTTTCCACTTCTAATGGCAAAAGTTTTGACATTCAATCATGTCTGAAATGCACTACAAATTATGTGATCTACCTGATAACCTGTTCCCAATGCATTTTGCAATATGTTGGCCTCACCTCCAGGGATATGAGATCCCGAATCAGGGAACATTTATCGACTATTAATATTGGCAAAGCTTCTACCCCTTTGGTTCAGCATTTTGCTGGAAAAAATAATGGCAATTTGAACATGTTCAGTTGGTGTGCCATAGAGAAAGTGGTGGTAACGAAAAGGGGTGGAAACTTGGACCAAATTCTAGCCAAGTGGGAAATCTTTTGGATTTTTAAGCTGGATATCAGGGTACCCAAGGGGCTGAACTCACAATACAATATGATCAACTATTGGGAGTGATACCATGGGTTGAACAGTACTTGGTGCCCTGGTACCCTGGGTGCTTTCCCTTATCAGTATCTATCTCACATTTGATCAGTATCTGGTAATGTGAACTTAGTATTATTTTTGAGGTTCAAGTGTAGGAATCATTATTTATAATGTCTTCCTTTTTATTGATTATGCTTTATCAGTAACTTTGCTTAACCAATTTGTTATAGCATTTATAACTATTGTTTTTCTTTCCTTCGTAATCTACATAGCTCTGCTCTAGTTCTTGTACTCACTAAGCTTTGTCATATTTTGCTTTAGGGTTTAGTGACCCTTGTTTGTATTCATAGGTTCATGGTGATTAATTTATATTATATGACAAGAATTAGTATTGGAATTTAGTAGGTACATGACAGAAATAAGTATTTCAAGTTTTCCTGGGGTTTATTATACATTGTCACTTTTGTATCCGATATGAACTACTAGTCTTTTACAATACATTGTGTTAGAAACAATAGTTATGTTATATAAGTTTGCCTTACATATGCAATATATTAATCAAAGTTTTGAGAGGCAATAAAATATGTACTTAGGAGTGAAGGTTTCACCAACTAATTTTGTATTATCCATATGTCTGACAAACTATCAGGAGAAATTCACGTTGCAGAGCTTGTTTTCTTCCACCTCATGGCTAGCATTCTAGAATTAAATACATAGTAGGCATTTTCAATCAATTATGTTTTAATTCACAGTCAATCAAATTATTATTGCTTTTTAAAATGTGACTGCAAGGCACAGCACTATAGGCTATGACTAAGGCTATACAGCCGAAACGCGTAAGCCACAGTATTGTGCCTGCTTTGTGAACTGTTTGGGAGCTTCCTTTACATGTTTTAAAACGATTTGTCAGTTAAAGTGTGTTTTAATTTATACAGAGGAGTGAATCACCGCCTTCTTTTTTGTATGGTCCTAGAGTATTCACATATATTGTTTGTATCACAGAACTTCACTATTTTTGTACATCTCTCTTATTCGAGGATTGTGGTGTGGAAAAGTGAAGATCTTAAAGGGACATTGTCTCAAGATTGACCCAATCAAAGAAAACAGTCTAAAAGACTACAGGGAGTGCAGAATTATTAGGCAAGTTGTATTTTTGAGGATTAATTTTATTATTGAACAACAACCATGTTCTCAATGAACCCAAAAAACTCATTAATATCAAAGCTGAATAGTTTTGGAAGTAGTTTTTAGTTTGTTTTTAGTTATAGCTATTTTAGGGGGATATCTGTGTGTGCAGGTGACTATTACTGTGCATAATTATTAGGCAACTTAACAAAAAACAAATATATACCCATTTCAATTATTTATTTTTACCAGTGAAACCAATATAACATCTCAACATTCACAAATATACATTTCTGACATTTAAAAAACAAAACAAAAACAAATCAGTGACCAATATAGCCACCTTTCTTTGCAAGGACACTCAAAAGCCTGCCACCCATGGATTCTGTCAGTGTTTTGATCTGTTCACCATCAACATTGCATGCAGCAGCAACCACAGCCTCCCAGACACTGTTCAGAGAGGTGTACTGTTTTCCCTCCTTGTAAATCTCACATTTGATGATGGACCACAGGTTCTCAATGGGGTTCAGATCAGGTGAACAAGGAGGCCATGTCATTAGATTTTCTTCTTTTATACCCTTTCTTGCCAGCCACGCTGTGGAGTACTTGGATGCGTGTGATGGAGCATTGTCCTGCATGAAAATCATGTTTTTCTTGAAGGATGCAGACTTCTTCCTGTACCACTGCTTGAAGAAGGTGTCTTCCAGAAACTGGCAGTAGGACTGGGAGTTGAGCTTGACTCCATCCTCAACCCGAAAAGGCCCCACAAGCTCATCTTTGATGATACCAGCCCAAACCAGTACTCCACCTCCACCTTGCTAGCGTCTGAGTCGGACTGGAGCTCTCTGCCCTTTACCAATCCAGCCACGGGCCCATCCATCTGGCCCATCAAGACTCACTCTCATTTCATCAGTCCATAAAACCTTAGAAAAATCAGTCTTGAGATATTTCTTGGCCCAGTCTTGACGTTTCAGCTTGTGTGTCTTGTTCAGTGGTGATCGTCTTTCAGCCTTTCTTACCTTGGCCATGTCTCTGAGTATTGCACACCTTGTGCTTTTGGGCACTCCAGTGATGTTGCAGCTCTGAAATATGGCCAAACTGCTGTTTGTTCGATGATCACGCTTCAGATGCTTTGCAATTTTAAGAGTGCTGCATCCCTCTGTAAGATATCTCACTATTTTTGACTTTTCTGAGCCTGTCAAGTCCTTCTTTTGACCCATTTTGCCAAAGGAAAGGAAGTTGCCTAATAATTATGCACACCTGATATAGGGCGTTGATGTCATTAGACCACACCCCTTCTCATTACAGAGATGCACATCACCTAATATGCTTAATTGGTAGTAGGCTTTTGAGCCTATACAGTTTGGAGTAAGACAACATGCATAAAGAGGATGATGTGGTCAAAATACTAATTTGCCTAATAATTCTGCACTCCCTGTATATCCTTTAATATATACCTTAAACAAGTGCACAATGATGAAAATTACTATTATTTTATTTCACTATTTATATAATTTTAGTAATTTCTTGTAAAAGGTGATTATTTCTGTTTTTTTGTTTGCACATGCAAGTGTGATAAGTGTTAGTTTTTTTTCCGTTTGCACGCACCATTGAAGTCTATGGGGAGAAGTTTGCGATATCCAAAGTCCTCAATTTAGAAATTTCCAGCTTTCGCTCATGTGCAAGCATTTTACTTTCAACTTCTAATAGGCTCGCTAACCAAAACCACTTAAAAGTTTACTTCTGGAGGTGTTTACGTGCGAGCAAAAGTGCTAAATAGAGCAACACTTGTAATCTGGCCCATAGACAGAGAATTCACATGTATAGCTCTATGTGAAAAAAAGGAAGATATGTTGCTTCAAAATATCCTCTGAAGCCATAGCAGACTTTAAACATTCAATCTGAATGCTTTTCCAAAACTAGCAATAGAACGGGCATCTGGCAGTTTACAGGGGACAATAAAGGTAATTTTTATATATATTTCAGAAATTAATAGCTGTATTGAAAAATATCTGCATAATGTATAATAAATGTTTCAAAAGCATTTTAAATAGTAATTTTTTTAAAGCAAACTGCAGATGGACACGCCTCTCTAACCTTTTAACGTTGTTGCGGAGTTCTATTCCATCCTAACCATGCCGTGCTTTGCGGCGCTAGGACGGAATAGAATGTCCGAGCTGTTTGGCTGTCCTGAAGCCATTGGCACTTCCTGGATAGAATCAGGGTCTGGAGGGCGTGCCTAGCTTCATAGGGATGCCCCCCTGACCTGATCACGTTATTGAAATCTCACGATTACATGCACGATTGCGGGATTTAAATTTGTCTACATCGGAATTTTTTTCTGATGTAGACAAAATGACCCTGTCAGGAAAGGGTTAAAAAGCCACTTAAGTATTGTTTTCTTTTTATATTACTGTAGGCAATTTTCAGATTTAAATTTCAGGAAAAGCAAATAAAATAAACATTGAAAATGAATTGCATAGATTTTTCTCTATGTCTAATTAAACAGCTTATAGGCAGTTCAGTTTTGAGCTTAATTTCCTTGTTAAATCAGTGTTAAATACTTTGAAATCACAGTAAGACTAAGGGGCCAATTTATCATAGTGTGAGCGGACATGATACGATGGCATTCATCATTGCACAAGCAATTCTTGTGAACTGCTTGTGCAATGCTGCCCCCTGCAGATTTGCGGCCAATCGGCCGCTAGCAGGGAGTGTCAATCAACCGGATCGTGTTCGATCGGGTTGATTTCTGTCCGCTGCCTCAGAGCAGGTGGACAAGTTATGGTGTAGCGGTCTTTAGACTGCGGCTTCATAACTTCTGTTTCCGGCAAGTCTGAAGACTTGCATGAAAACAGGGGCATTCGGAGCTTGATAATTCGGCCCCAAAGTGTCAAGTCAACATGATCCTGCCTTTTTTTTCATTTTGTTATTTTTCTTTACCATGTAGATGAAAGTAAAAAGTAGCTGAATAGTAACAGCTCCCAGAGCACTTACTCTAGTGAGCTGATCATGGTAAACTGCCTAGAAATATTGGGAGATATGTTAATAGGCAGAAAGTAAAAGTGTTATTTGATCTATCACATGTTCTTGCATTGTATTAAAAATTCTTGTGTTACCACAAATATTGTATTAGTCATTTTTATCATTAAAGAGAATGGGAAACCAAAATGTCATGGTTCAGAGAGAGTAAAAAATAGAAAAAAAAAACTTTCCAATTTGCTTCTATTATCAAATGTATCTGTTCCTCTTATAATTTTTTGCTCCTTTCCATGGGACCATACTGAGGTAGGCTAATGAGTGTGCACGCGTCTCCAGCACTATGTTACAGTGGTGCTTGCAATGATTTTTAAGCCTACATCATAGAAAGTGGCTACATTTAAAAAACAAACAAAAAGGATACCAAGAGAAAGAGGTTATGGAAAGTTAAATGGTATGCGCTATCAGAATTATAAAAAGTTTAGTTTTGACTCTCATTTCCTTTTAATAATATTAACTAACCTGAAGATTAACATCAGTGTATTACATTATTATTGGTGATGCAGCAAAAAGTGCAGAAAAATTGTAAATGTTTTAAATGTTGTACAGTTTCTGACATCTATAAAACAAGATCAAATTATAAACAATACATTTTTTTATTATTATTAACCCTAATTTATGTTGACTACTTTAAGTAATGCTCAACTATCCACTTCATTAAACTAAATATAGAGTTTTATTGCAGTCTTGCCTGCTAATGGTCTAGACATAATAAAACAATTTTATGAACCCAGAGAGACTGATGGAAGTAAAGGAGGAACTAAGAGCTAATTAAATTAAGGTATTTAGCGGTATATAAAATTTGTTAGAATGTAAAGCATGCATTTTCAAATGATATCATATACTGCATATCTATGTCCCTTTAACAAATAATTGTATTTCAGTAACATTAGCTGAACACTCAGTAGTGCATTTTTCATACTCACTTCATAATCATGGGTTTCTTTTAAAATAAAGTGCTAAATAACCTCTAGGACTTTTGGTAATTATTATTTTCTTGACTTTCTTAACTACTCTTAAAAGAACATTATACACTTTGAGACTATAATATATAATGTTTAATTATGAAAAGTAATAAAAAAGGATTATACCTTATTTATTCTAAACCCTTTTTCTGTAAATTAGCTTGAATGTTTGTTCTCCAATTCTGAGAACTGCGTATACACACATCATGTGACATCATACTTCACAAGCTACATATCCATTCCCAGCAGGCCTCAGGAGAGGAAATAAGAAAACATGCTGCATAATAATATATGTGTTTGCAAATACAATGACAGTGATAAGCTTTTTATACTCCAGTAAAATATCTGGATTGGCTCCTCCAAATTAGTCATGAAAAAACAACTGCAAGAGACTAAGTGTCAAGGCATTCAGAAAATGTTCACACATTGCAGGTATGTTAATTTATTGCAAGAATACAAAAACAACTTCTAATTACAAGGAGGTGTGTGTCTGCTTAATGACATTATGACATAGTAATAAACATATACTTACCCAGGTTAATTGAAAGAGTTAATTTTCCTTTCTGTAACTCTAATGTAATGTAGTCCCCACGTTGTCCTTCCCCATGAAATAAAACTCCATCACTCTGCATGCTCTTAAATTTCAGAGAAATGACATCTTTAAATGTAGTCATCAGCTTCTGATTGAACCTATACAGGAGTGAGCTTCTGCCATCAAAATCAGCTACATCCGATTCTAGATAATAAACAAGAAAGACAGAGTAGAAATTGACAAATAATCATATAAGTACGTAAGAAAGGTTACTAATAATGCTTTGACAAAAAACAGAAAATCAAAGCAGGTATCTTGCATCTTTATTGGACAATATCCCCCAGTCATTGTCTTTCCACTGTTCAATGAATTCCCTTGACAATGTCCGCAGAAAATCAATCTCTTTTAAGAGCTGAAACTAGCCCTCTAGTCAAGTCTAGGATAATGATGTTCTTGAGTGCTGTTCCTAAAATACTGTGTAAATGATCACAAAACACCTACATTGACAGACAAGTTGCTCTTCTTTGCAAGTCATAAACTAAGTGCTCATGGAAGTTTGTTATAAAAAAAACAGACTGTATTAATATTCCAAGAAATGCTGTCTCCAGAACCAACATAAAGACAATGCACATTGATTATAAAAATATTATGTATAAAGAAATAGTCTCAACTAAACAATTAAACAATTAATGCTTAGGTAAATTTGTTTATTTTTTAAATAATATTCGTTATTTAATCACAACAATCACTTGACGATGATAAACACTTCTTAATGTACTGTCACGTATCAGCACTACTATAAAACACAGACTGCACCCTTCATATTGAAGCTAACGTTGCAGTAGAAGAAGCCTATTCATCAGATACTGACACTCTATTATTTAACTAGGATTATGTGCATTTTAAAAAAACAAAAAAAAACAAACAAGTGGATGGATTTGTTTCTAAATCTGAATAACAAACCTAAGAAACAATAACAAACCTAAGAAGGGTGAAGCACATCTATAGATTATTTAAATGATATACTGTGTTTGTTTTCATCACATGTACTATTAGAAATATGTCTACTACTATTCTTTCTCTAAAACAATTAAAATTACATTGGGTATGGTAATTGATATATAATTTTGCTGGGGCGAGAGGATCGCCCTATAGTAAAGAGCCGAGGTGGGGGTAGTAGTTAGGGGTAATTGTATTGAGGGGTT
This sequence comes from Bombina bombina, assembly GCF_027579735.1. Taxonomy (NCBI): domain Eukaryota; kingdom Metazoa; phylum Chordata; class Amphibia; order Anura; family Bombinatoridae; genus Bombina; species Bombina bombina. The sequence goes on along the minus strand of NC_069499.1, from coordinate 318,246,944 downwards.
TAGGACAGTCGGTTTAGGTAATTTTGTGGTGGGGGACAGGACAAAATTTTGCTGGAGGTTTGGAACAGCATGATATGCGTGAAGAATGGTGGGGGTTTTACAGTTATAATACAATGTGTTTTTCCATGGTAGAGATCTTTATTAGTTTGTTGAGAGGTCGGATAAGCAGCAATAAGGGTTAAGCTGCATCAAGGCAGAAAATAATTTATTTTCCATACTCTGAGTTTTATTTACTTAAAAATAATAACCTGAGGCTAAAGCAACGGTACAACTGCTTTTTAGACATGCAAAGAGAAAGGGATCAAAACAAGGTATGTGGGCTGCACATATTATCAGAAGTCACAAGATACTCTTGCTAATAAATAGAAAACAAAAGTCAGTTCTATTACATGGAGCCTCAAAAATTTTAGCAGCTTGAATATGATGGCTCATAAATCTCGTTTAATTACATAGTGAGAGTTCTGAAACATTTTTGTACATATGTCACTATCAATAGCAGCTTGAACAGTAGCTATCACATAGACCCTACACATATGTGTCTCTTAATTCTAAACTGTGCTACACTGTGGGGTATATCAACCATATTTTTTGAACTGTTATCAACTTTTATTTTACTTTTTTAAGACGTTAACAATCTGTGATTTATTGCGTTTTGAGCATAGATGAATATTTTTTTTTTAATTATTATTTTTTATATTTAACTTTCTTGTCATATTCAAAATATCCTTCCATAAATGCTAAACTGTTACTGTGGTGGCCACAAATGGTTTATTTATCAAGTTAATCATGAAAGTGATTTCCCTCCTGAACAAAAACACAAATTAGTGTGCCACAGGCATTGGAAGCCATGAAAGTTGTTTTTAAGAGCTATTGGCCTCTATTTAACAAAGTCTGGCGGACCTGATCCGACAGTGTGGATCAGGTCCGCCAGACCTCACTGAATACAGAGAGCAATACGCTTTCCGTATCCAGCATTGCACCAGCAGCTCACAATTGAATTTGTTTCATTCTCTTGGTATTTTTTCTTGAAGGAGCAGTAATAGACTTTTGGGAACTAGCTGAGCATGGGCCAGATTATTAGTTAAAGGTTTTAGCTTGCGCAAAAAGCTGAAATTAGGATATCGCAATAGCATTAATGTATTTCCCCACAGAAGTCAATGGATCAAAAAATAAAGTGGGAAAAAAACCTAACAATCTACTCACGCGCAAACACAATCACATATTCTCAACTGTGCTAACATGACATGAAAATATGACTTTCACATTACAATGTTATTCACATATCAGAATATGTTCAATTTATTCATAAATACATGCAGGTATTTCTACATATATTTCATGTTATTTTGGTACAATATATATCTATATCTATACCTATATATATATATATATATATATATATATATATATATATATATATATATAATTATATATAGGTATTGATACATACATATATATATATATATATATATAAAAATATATATAAATAAATACTTAGAACATATTTATCTATGTGAAGAACATTGGAATGTGAAATATTTACAATAAATACATAGTATAACACTTAAATATAAATATTGCATTAATATGATTTTTTTTATATTTTCAGCTACTTGACTGCAAATGGCTCCAATGTGTGTGTGTATATATATATATATATATATATATATATATATAAAATTATATATAGGTATTGATACATACATATATATATATATATATATAAATATATTTAAATAAATACTTAGAACATATTTATCTATGTGAAGAACATTGGAATGTGAAATATTTACAGTAAATACATAGTATAACACTTAAATATAAATATTGCATTAATATGATTTTTTTTATATTTTCAGCTACTTGACTGCAAATGGCTCCAATGTGTGTGTATATATATATATATGTGAACCCTTATAACTTTAAAAAAATATTTTTTAATAAATAGTGTTATTATGAGTGTAACTGTATTTTTTGTGTGTTTTGTGACACGTAACTGTTAGCACGCCACTCGTAATTTGGCCCAATATTGGGAGAGAAAATCACAAGAGCCATAGTGTATATGTGCAGCCACCAATCAACAGTTAGCTCCAGTAGTACACTATTGATTCTGAGCCTACCTAGGTATATTCTTCAGCAAAGGATACCAAGACAAAGAAGCACATTCTATAAGCGAAGTAAAACGCAACGTTTGAATCATGAAAGTTTAATTTTGACGCTATTGTCCCTTTAATAGAAGATTTAGATTAGAGTTACACAATAACTTAAAAGCCGTTTGAGCAGGGCCCTTACCTCTTGGATATATGCACTATTGAACCAAAAAGAGAAGGGGAATTTAGAAAGTGTTCATAAACATCCACATTTCTTGAGAAATCAAAAGAACTAATGGAGAGATTAATCCAGAGAGGTCACAGCAAGCGGGCTATTAAAAAAACAGAAGGTTCTGCTTTATTCAAAACCAGAAATCAAAAGCTTAACCCTAAACCCAAAAAAGTGACAATTCTATTAGATGAGTTACTAGTAACTATCCCGAAATAAAAAATGTCTTTAAAATTTTAAAACAAACCTAGGATATTTTGTTAAATGACTTGTGGGCGAGTTCACTTGGCAAGAGAGTATTAATAGTATCTGAAGTTTTTATTGTTGACTGGACACTTGTATTCACTGCCTATTTTTTAGTGTTGTAATAAATATTAAGTGTTAATACCTTTTTATGACCACAAAACATATCATGAAATGAATAACATATACGTTTACTAACTTGGGGAGCATTTTAAATCTGCTCTTTATCTTGAAAAACAAAATGCGTCCTGTTCTGGAAGTAATTTATAGTTTAAAATATGTTTTTTAGATTAATTAGATTTTAAATGTTATAATGAAATGTAGATTAATTTTGAACAAGGTGCTGCTCTAAATAAGGGCTGTTCAACATATTAGTAACAAGTTAAAACTCTCATTAACACCTTTGATACCAGATAGGACTAAAACACGTAAATTGCATATGACATACAGTATTTTTAAGTAAAACCTTTGGCCCTACTTTAGTCTAAATGTTAGCCTTAAACTTTGGGGTACCCCTAATTACAGTGTTGTTCCTCACTTTTATTGAGATGAGATATTTGCAATATGATTAACATGATATATTATATGCAGTCAGATCTTGCTATGGTTTAGATCTTAGCACCTGACTTGATAATTATATATATTGTTATAAGGGGTAAGGTGTGATATTGCCAGCGTTGATAAACAATCATAAAAATAATGTCTGATACCATTTGTATTATATAGCCAGCATTACCTAGCAGCACCCTACTTGTAAATAAATAAAAAAAAATGGTTAATTGGGTGAGGTTTAAATTAGTCCACCCTCGTTCTAAATATAAATGTTTCACATAGGCTGCAAACATAAGCAAAGTACATATGCACCATTTTTAAATAAATCATATAATAAATGTATTTGGACTAAATAACAGAGGTTTGCCTTCATATGGACAGGTAATCATATGTTAATTTCTAAGCCCTTGACGGCAGCCACTTAGCTCAGTGCATTTTGACAGTTTTTCACAGCTAGACAGTGCTAGTTTATGTGTTCCATAAAGATAATATTGTGCTTACTCCAGTGGAGTTATTTATGAGTCAGCACTGATTAGCTAAAATGCAAGTCTGCGAAAAGAACTGAAATATGGGGGCAGTCTGCAGAGGCTTATATATACAAGGCAATCACAGAGGTAAACAAGTCTAATAATATAACCATGTTGGTTATGCAAAACTGGGGAAATGATAATAAAGGGAAAGACCAGTAACATACAGGGTACATCGCTGGTCCGTAAGGGGTTATAAGTTAGATAACTTATAACCCCTTAAGGACCAGCAATGAACCCTGTATTTTACTGGTCTTTCTATGGGGCCTGTGCTATTAATATTTCAGGTGACAAGAAGGGAGGGTATAATAGCTTGGTTCTACCACTCACGGCGGGACCTGTACTATTATAAAAAAAGTAAACCCTTAAAGGGTCTGTCAACACCAGAATTTTTGTTGTTTAAAAAATCCCTTTATTACCTATTCCTCAGTTTTGCATAACCAGCCCAGATATAATAACAAAATGTATGCTTACCTCATAAATTTCTTTGTTTAGAGGACACAGAATGAACAGGGAGGGAGAACAAGACAGGCAGACCTAAACAGAAGGCACCACTGCTTGAAGAAACTTTCTCCAAAAAGAGGCCTAAGCCGAGGCAAAAGTATCAAATTTGGAAAATTTGGAAAAAGTATGCAGAGGGGACCAAGTTGCAGCCTTGCAAAGCTGTTCCACAGAAGCTTCATCTTTGAAAGCCCAAGAAGACGAGACAGCCCTAGTGGAATGAGCTGTAAATCTCTCAGGATGATGCTATTCAGCAGTCTCATAAGTAAAATTAATCATACTTCTCAACCAGAGGGAAAGAAAAGAAGAAGTAGCCTTCTGACCCTTACGCGTTCCTGAGAAACAAACAAACAGGGCAGAAGACTGGCGAAAATCCTTAGTCACTTGTAGGTAGAATTTTAGAGCACTCACAACATCCAAGTTGTGCAACAGATGTTCTTTATGGGAAGGATTGGGACAGAGAGAAGGAACAACAATTTCCTGATTAATATTCTATCCAAAACCACTTTAGGAAGAAACCCCAATTTAGTATGAAGAACCGCCTTATCTGCATGAAAGATTAAGTAAGGCAAATCACTCTGCAAAGTTGAGAGTTTCAAACCCAATTTTTTTCTTTCATGATTCAGATAGAGCATGTAATTTTAAGCAACGTTCTAATTTACTCCTATTAACTATTATCTTTTTTCTCTTGGTATGCTTTGTTGAATGAGCAGCAATGCACTACTGGTTGCTGACTGAACACGTGTGTGAGCCAATGACAATCAGTATATAAATGCATCCACTAATCAGCAGCTATAACCTAGGTTCTTTGCTACTTCTGAGCTTTCATAGATAAACCTTTCAGCAAGAGAATAACAAGAGAAGCAAGCAAATTAAATAATAGAAGTAAATAGGAAAGTTGTTTAAAATTGTATTCTCTATCAGAATCATAAGAGAAAAATTTGGGGTTTCATGTCCCTTTAATATCTATGGAATGCATTGGCTCAAACGGAGCCTGCTGCAAAACTTTAAGAACAAGATTAAGGCTCCAAAGAGGAGCAACAGGTTTAAACACAGGCCTGATTCTGACCTGGGCCTGACAAAAAGATTGAACATCTGGCACATCCACCAGACACCTGTGTAACAAAATAGATAATGCAGAAATCTGACCTTTCAGAGAACTGACTGACAATCCCTTTCTCCAGACCTTCCTGGAGAAAAGACAAGATTTGAGGAATCCTGACCCTACTCCAAGAGTAGCCCTTACATTCACACCAATAAAGGTATTTACGCCATACCTTATGGTAATTTTTCCAAGTAACAGGCTTGCGAGCCTGGATCATGGTCTCAATGACCGACTGGTCTCCAAGTATTCAGCTTCAGAGAAACTTTTTGTCCATGGGATCCTTAAAGGAGCAGCTATCCTCTATAGGGATCGTAGTTCTCTTAGCCAGAATAGAAATAGCCCCTTCTACTTAAGGCACCGTGCACCAAGAATCTTAAATGGAGTCAGCAACAGGAAACATCTTTTTAAATACGGGAGACAGGGAGAAAGGAATCTCAGTCTTCTCCCATTCCTGTGAAATAATCTCCATCACACGGTCTGGGACAGGAAAAACTTCCACAGAGGAAGGAACATTATAGTATTTATTAAGTTTACTAGACTTCTTAGGGTTGACAATGACAGAAGTATCGGAGTTGTCCAAATTTTAAATAGCCTGAGCCGAGGAGATTGTGAGGTAAAATATCTTCCTTTTTTACATAGAGATGCTCAGGTGATATTTTCTTGTCAGCTTTTTACAGTTATACTGCATCAGTTTCAAGTGATTTAGCATATGAGTATTATGTCCATTTAACAAGCATAATGCAATAATTAGTTAATTCTATTTAATCATTAATTATTTATATTAAGTTGTTTAGAATAGTATAAAACAAATCGGGATAAAATGAGGATAATGGATTTAACAAAATGGTGATTGCTCTTAGTTTACATCTATATTTGTGAGCACCAGCATCTCATGTATAAAGTGAGCCAACACTTTCTGATCTGTCATGAATATTAATATAATTATGTGATATTTAGTTTTTCCAAGCCAAGAGATCGAAACAGCCAGGCTGTAAAACTGTCAAGGTGAAATTAATCAATTCAGCTAATTAATGTTGTTTTGTGAGTAATTTATTTCCACTTTTGACAGAACTATATTTGATTGACATAATCTAAATCTTACAGGATTTCATGATGTTGTTTTAGTCACTTATATTTTAAGTGTTAGATTTCGTAATAGAACACACACTGTTTCCATTTATGCTTTTTATCTCACGGTGTGCTTGCAAGAGATTGCCAGACTTTCTCTGTGTTGTAAATTTTGTTTTGTAATTTTCCCTATGGGCTTTGCACCCAGGCTGGTCAGGGAGCTGAGTTACAGGGAGCTGTACAGCAGTTTGTAAATATTCAGGACTGTGGGTTTAACAGTTTTACAGTGACTTAGAATGTGTATCAAGTCCAGTTTGAGAGTGCAGTCAATTTCCATGTTTTGTATGTGTCTAGGGAATTTATAAAAATGTATAAAGTTGTGTGTGCTATATATTCTAGCGCAGTTTCGGCTTTTGCTCATGTGCAGCCTAAAACTTTTAACTTGTAATATGAACGCTATTTAGCACAGTCACATTTTGCATTCAAAGTATTGGTCTCCAACCAATGTTGGTCACGTAAACCCTTCTCTGATAAATGTGATTTACCATGGACTTGTGATTAATGTGATTTACCATGCACTAGTATAATTTGCCAATGATATTGCTATCATTAGCGCACCCCTTATAATCTCACCCACAATCGGGTAGGTTGCAGGTTAAATTTTTTAACCAAAGCATTATAATGCACCTAATACCTATATTGGGCGGGATTACAGCTAAATAATAATAACTAATTTTTTTACTTGCTTGCTAACTCCACTCAAAGTAAAATTATAATCTGCCGGGTAAGAGCAAGTATTATGAATGATGTGCACTAACTTCAGGACTTCAGATATTTTAATCATGCTAACTTCTTCTCCTCATAGACTTCTATATAATAATATATATATATACTAGGCAATAGCCTGCCCAGAGGCCAGTCTATGTTTAAAACATCTAAACCCACAAGCTAATTTTACTAAGAATAAAAAATGAAAAAATATTAAAGAAAAAAATAAACAAAGCTATCCAAAATAAAAAATGTAAACCTAAACTAATACCCCTATAAAAATAAAAAACACCCCCCAAAATAAAAACACCCCTTTATCTAATACTAAACTACAAATAGCCCTTAAAAGGGCCTTTTGTTGGGCATTGCCCTAAGTTAAACAACTTACAAAAATTACCAATTACCCCTAACAGAAAATCCCCCCACCTAAACAAAACACTCCCAAAATAAAGAATTACACTGAAAAAACCAAACTTCCCATTGCCCCTAAAGGGGATGCCCTTAAAAGGGCATTCAGCTCTTTTACTGACCTTAAAAGGGCAATCAGCTCTTTTACAACCCATTAATCCCTAATCTTAAAAATAATTTAAACAAATCCTAAAACTAAGCCCCAAATAGGAATTCTCACCATTCCTGAAGTCCGGCGGAGAAGGTTTTCTTCCAGGCGGCTCCATCATCTTCTATCTAGGCGGTCTTCAGCGGCGATCCTCAGTGGCGGTGATCCTCAGCGGCGTGGAGGCTCCTCTACATCCGATCTCCAGCGTACACTAAAAATGTAATGCAAGGTACCGCAATCAATTTGGGGTAACTTGCATTCCTATTGGCTGAAATTTTTAAATCCTATTGGCTGTTCAAATCAGCCAATAAGATTTCAGTAGCTCTCATCCTATTGGCTGATTTCAAAATATCAGCCAATAGGAATGCAAGGTTTTCCAATAAATATGGGTTACCTTGCATTCAATCTTCAGTGTGCGACGACGATCACATGAAGAGGAGCCTCCATGCCGCTAAAGACCGCTAAAGACCGCTGATGAGGACCACCAATGAGAACCGCCGCTGAGGATCCATGCATCGGGGAAGCCAGCTCCGCACCTCCTCTCCGTGACGCCTTCGCTCCATATGAAGATAGAAGATAATGGAACCGTCTGGAAGAAGACCTTCTCCGCCAGACTTCAGGAACGGTGAATACCTATTTGGGGCTTAGTCTTTTTTTTTTTTTCTTTTTTTTTTTTTTTTAAGATTTTTTTAAGATTTTGTTTTAGATGAGGGATTTAATGGGCTGTAAAAGAGCTGAATGCCCTTTTAAGGGCAATGCCCATACAAATGCCCCTTTAGGGGCAATAGGTAGTTTTTTTTTTAGTGTTAGGTTTTGCAATTTTAAGCAACTTTCTAATTTATTTCTATTATCAAATTTTCTTTGTTCCCTTGCTATCTTTATTTGAAAAAGAAGGCATCTAAGCTAAGGAGCCGGACAATTTTTGTTTAAGGACCCTGGACAGCACTTGTTTATTGGTGCTGTCCAATCAGCAAGGACAACCCAGGTTGTGATCCAAAAATGGGCCGACTTCTAAACTTACACTATTGCTTTTAAAATAAAGATAGCAAGAGAATGAAGAAAAATTGATAATAGGAGTATATTAAAAAGTTGCTTAAAATTGCATGTTCTATCTGAATCACGAAAAAATGTGGATTCAGTGTCCCTTTAAGTTTTATTTAAGTGTAACTTAGTGTTAGGGTTAATTTAGGGGTGTTAGGTTAGGGGGCTTATTAATTAAATGAGTTATTTGCGTTGTGGCGGGTTGGCTGTTTAGGAGTTAATAGGTTAATTAGGTTTATTGTGATGCAGGGGTTTGGCAGTTTAGGGGTTAATATTTTAATTATGTTATTTGCGGATTAGGGGTTAATTACTTTATTATTTTGCGATGTTGGCGGTTTCGGTGTTTGTTAATACTTCGTGCGGGAGGTTGTTTTTTTTATTATACTTCATGCAGGTGGTTAGTTTTTTTCTAATTATTTCATGTGGGCGGTTACGTTTTTTTTTTTTAAGGCTTCGTTTGCCTACGCTGCATCCAGATGGATTCTCCAAAAATGGCAGGGTGGTGAAAGAATCCACCAGTGCGGTGGATACTTTCACCACACTGCTATTTTCGGAATCCAACGGGATGCAACTTCGCTTGCGCACGCGCAGCCAACATTCCTTTGAGGATGCGTGTGCAACTGGTGACACCAATAAGATAGAGATTTAAATTAAAGAGTTAGGGAAGCAGCGGTCTGATTAACGCTGCTTGATAAATACTGACTGCAGGTTCTCTTGTGAGAACCTGCAGTCATAGGCAGACAAAAGCCTTTGATAAATTGAGCCCTTAATAGTGTGTGTGTGTGTATATATATATATATATATATATATATATATATATATATATATATATATACAGTATGTGTGTGTGTTTGTATATAATTGTACACTTGTGTATTTATGGGTTTTTATGTGCATATATGTATGTTTAAATATTTACACATATAAACACATAAATGCACATGTATACACACACACATACATGCATACACATACACAAGCACATACTTTTAGACATTAGAGGCCTTTCCAGTCAAACATTTTGCCATATCCCTTTAAAATTTTATAAAACATTTTTATCAATATTAAAATTATAAACATTTATTAAAAAGTGAATATAAGTGTGTAATACTTTATTTTACTGTGTTTTACATGTGTTTTGTTCAACTTTTTTTTTAACCCTTACAGTTTACTTCAGGTCTCAAGGGGCCCTAAATATTCGCTCTACACTAAAAATGTACTGGGTACCTTGCAATGTTGGGGTGCAATGTTTTAGGGGTTAGTAGTGTAGAGGGGTGGTTTGCAATGTGGGTTTGTGGCGGTTTAGGGGTTAATAGAGTAGTTTAGTGCAACCGTTTCCTCAAGCTAAACTATGTCAGACATCCCAACTCTCCCTGAAGTTCAGGGAGTCTCCCTGATTGTAATAGCGGCTCCCTGATGCCAGCAAATGGAATGCAATCTCCCTGAAACTCCAAGTACCATGATCCAATGTGGCCCAAATCCGGAAAAGTGCCCCTTTAAGGATTTGTCTTTAGTTGCTGGGACGTTATAGAACCCTCAAAGCATGCATCAGTAACCAAAAATCCCCCACTGATTTTAATAAAATAAGACACAAATACTACCTTATTTACTGCACAAAATTAAACTTCATATTCTAAAATATTTAAGCATTCAACAAGCGTACGATCACTGAAAAATAGGTTTACTGTATGTGGTTGTGCAATAAAGCTACTTTTTTTTAATGGGAAGCTACTTTAATGATAAGTCTCTATCTTATTTAGGGTTTCACGGTGTCCAATATATAACTGGGAGGGGAGGTGGTGGCGCAGTAGCAGGTGAAGCCACCTCCCTGAAATGGGTTTTTGCAGGTTGGGATGTCTGCTATGTAAACTTTCAGGTCACGTAAAATGTTTGAGAGTTGAATGTGATTGGGTTCGAGTGATCACATTTACTTTCAAATTGTAATACAAGTGGACATTGGTGCTCAACGTCGCCCATAGAAAATATGGGAAACATAAATTACAGTGAGTTATGCTGTAGATAGGAAACTTTGCAGTAGCAGGCAGGTTATGTAAAGATGCTGTAGACAGGAAACTATGCAGTAGCAGACAGGATACATAGAGATGATGTAGACAGGTAACTCTGTAGTAATATTCAGGAAATATATATAGAAATATAGATATGCTGTAGACAAGTAATTCTGTAACAGCAGGCAGGATGTGTGGATAAGCTGTAGAGACGTAACTCTGTAGTAACAGGCCGGGAATATAGATATGCTGTAGACAGGTAACACTGTAGTAACAGGCAGGAAATATAGATATGCTGTAGAGAGGTAACTGTAATAACAGGCAGGAAATATAGATATGTTGTAGACAGGTAACTCTGTAGTAACAGTCAGGAAATATAGATATTACAGAGTTATCTCTCTACAACATAACAGACAGGATATGTGGACAAGCTTTAGACAGGTTTCTCTGTAATAACAGGCAGGGAATGCAAATATGCTGTCGACAGGTAACTCTGTAGTAACAGGCAGGAAATATAAATATGCTGTAGACAAGTAATTCTATAACAGCAGGCAGGATGTGTGGATAAGCTGTAGACAGGTAACTCTGTAGTAACTGGCAGGAAATGCAGATATGCTGTAGAGCAGTAACTCTGTAATTGCAGACAGGATGTGTAGATAAGCTGTAGGCTGGCAAATCTGTAGTAACAGGTAACAAGCAAGCAAAGGTATCTAGGACATATCAGTGAACCAGCCAAGGTAATTTGCCAGGGAATCGGTCCTGAAACTAAATGCATTGTCAAGGGAAAATCCAAAAGAGTAGTTTCAAAACGAAGCAGTAGTCAGTCACCAGGAACGCCAACAAATCTGCATACAAACAGGAAACTAGAACAGAGGCTGTGATAGAGAACAACACTTGATGTCAAGTCCCAGAACTAAGTGCAAACCTGCCTAATATAGTACGCTGCTGATTAGATGATTTCCTACAGCTGATAGGCAGGTGGAGTCAAAGAGCCAAAGTTGCAAATGACAGTGTTCCTAAATCCTCCAGTGGCTAACAAGCCCTCTGGTGGTGAAGAGCTAAGTGAGCAAACTGGGAAAGAATTGTAGCAGACATAGAACCAGGTCACAGGTTCAGGTCCAGGCTGGATCATGACAAATATGTTTTATTCCAGAGAAACTAAAGTTGTTTAGAAATATTGTTTATTTTTGGAAATGTGATATCCTGATTTATTTATTTATTTATTTTTCCAATAAAAAAAAATTGTTACATTATTATTATAAAATGCATAAATGAATGGGAAATAATTAAATTTATAAAATCTTTTTCTGGGAAAATAAAACAGCATGCTTGGCTTCTAAAGAAAAACAATTATTGGAAATCATAAATATTGCATTTTAAAATCGAGACCAAGGAAACATTTTAGTCCCTGGAGAAAGAAACTGTAAATTATTATCAAACAGAAAAATAAACAATTAGCAACTTGCATTCAATATCTCAAAGAAAATTAACAAATTTATGAAATACCTAAAGGCTTTTGTGTTTCAAATTTAATTCTGCTGAACATTCTGAGTATGACTGTAGTCCGTGCACTTAATAAGAGAAACCTGTGCAGATGAAACAACCAAAACCTTCCCTAAAGATAAGAAATCCTATGAGTTTCATATAGGTATATTCTGGGAAGATTTCTATAATATTTAATTCTGTTTTTGTAGGATTTCATATTCTGCTTAAAGGTACAGTCTACCTCAATGTTTTTATTGTTTATAAAGATAGATAATCCCTTTATTACCCATTTCTCAATTTTGAATAACCAACACTTTTATATTAATACACTTTTTAACTTTGTGATTACCATGTATCTAAATTTCTGCAGACTGCCCCCTAATCTCAGGGGTTTTTTTTTTATAAAATTGCATTTTAGCCAATCAGTACTGGGTCATAAATAACTCCACAAGAATGAGCACAATGTAATCTATATTACACACATGGACTAGCACTGTCTAGCTGGGAAAAAAATGTAAAAATGTACAGAGCTAAGAGGCGGTCTTCAAGGGCTTAAACATTAGCATATGAGCCTACCTTGATTTAGCCTTCAACAAAGAATACCAAGAGAAAAAAAAGCAAATTTGATAATAAAAGTAAATTGGAAAGTTTTTTAAAATTGTATGACCTATATGAATCAGGAAAGTTTAATGTTGCCTTGACTGTCCCTTTAACATCCTTACTAGAGGCAAAGTTCCATAAATGGAATAAACTCAACAGGAGTACACTAATTCTTTGTGCGCTAACCAAACCCTTGGGTGTATTCCATCTGTACCAGGAGTTTTATTTACTTTAATATTTTCATTTTTTTTCCTGATATTATCTAGAGATAATCCAGTTATTGCTATGGGCTTGTATGTTCTAATTTGTTTCAATGTCTTGACTATTGGTTCCTCTTTTGTGTATACTTAAGAAAATAAATGGTTTAGTAAATAAGCCTTCCCCTGGTCATTGTTAATCATGCTACCCTTCATGCATTTTAATGTACCTATATTTTCCGTCTTAGATTTTTTTTTTCATTTATAGATTTTAAAAAACTATTATGGTTTGTCTTAGAATCTGTTACAATTAATCTTTTATTTTTAATTTTGGCTAATTTGATAGCTTTTTTGCATGCTTTGTTAAATTACTTATATATTTTGAATGATATATTTTGAATGATGAGTCTACTATTTTCGTGGAATAATTTAAATTCCATAAGTTTTCTTCCTAATTTCTATTAACACATTTTATTTAGCCATTTTATTTACATTGGATTGAACGTATTTCTTTTACTTTTATAATCATGTTGTATGTGTTGATGTGTATATTTATTTGACAAAGTTTTAACAAAAGTCTTTAATTGGAGAATACTTCATTCCAATGTATGCTATTTAACTTTTCCTTAAATCATTGTATTTTTTTTTTTTTTTTTAATTAAAAGTCTTGGGTGAACCGTTAAAACACTGCTAAGTGTCAATCTTTATTATGGTTGTTGCTGTGGAAAAGTTGTCTTTTGTTGTATATGGAAAGGGAGAAGCCTTAGTTAGTGGCAGTTTTCAGAAAAATTAATATTTTACTATTTTAGGTAAAGAATGAAGAAATTAATGTGCATACCCTCTACCTTCAAGAGGTTTAAAAAACTCAAGTGCTATAATAGTATCTTCAGAGTTAAAACACCACCACATGTAAGAGTTACTGGCTATGGCAAAACTGTGAACTACTTTTAATTACTGAATTATAAATGAAAGCTTTGTACTAACAATGGTGATTCATTGGTGTGGTATGTACATTATTGACAACATGGTGGGATAAACAATAACATCATATTATTTAAATCCAATTGGGTTAAAAAAAAAAGTATTGATATGTATCATTGGCATTTGACAGTGCTGAAAATAAACAAAGTATAAAATTAAATTATGGGTAGGTGGGTAGGCAAAAAGGCTGCCATAACTCAAAATAGCATTCTTGAGGGGAGAAGAAAAGGCAAAGGGTACCGTGCAACCATACATGAATCTGACATTGTGCTGTTGGACATTTTTTGGAAGTACGATATTATTTTACTATTTCATAGTCATAAATATACGTGACCCTTCAGGATTCTAGAATATCGATCTGTGGACCTATGGATTATGTATTTGACCATTACTATTCAAAGCCATATGAAATACAATGGTTCTATTCTTAAAAAAATAAAAAAATAAATATATATATATATATATACACACACAGTGAATGCTGGACTTTCTCTGTGTGTTGTATTAATTTATTTTGTAATTTTCCCTATGGGACTTGCACCCAGACGTGTCTGGGGTTAACTGCCTGGGACTCTGGGAACAGAACAGATTCCTGAGAGTGCTATTGAGCATGTTGCAGGGTCATTGGATGTATACCCAGTCTAGTCTGAGAGTGCAGTCCCCTTCCGTGTTTTGTATATGTCTAGGGTGATTACATAAGTGTGTGAACCCTTGACTTGTTCCCAATTAGTTTGATTTAGAGCTTGCATTTGTATGGCTGTATTAGGGACCCAGGTTTTGGGAGAGACCTTGACATGGTACCTGGGCTTGTCCTATTTGGTCAGATGCAGTAACTAACTCTCCCAGTTTTGCGTTTAATCTTAGCTAAGAGCTTGCAAGTGAGTGCTGGACTTTCTCTGTGTGTTTTATATATATATATATATATATATATATATATATATATATATATATATATAAAATATATATATATATACACAAAGCAGCCATGCCTCACTGAGGAAATGATTGAATTGTAACATAATATTTTTGACATTTCTTTTCTACGACACACACAGAATATATGTTTAAAAAAAGCCTGTACAGTTAGGATTCAAGAGTCTCCTAAAGGAAAACATTTTATTTGAAAGCTGTCTTTCCTGTCTTTGTAAATCATGTACAGTAGAATGGCGGGTGCCATTCATCTTTGCAATTATTTTGTAAAGAAAAGTAATATTGCAAATCATTCCAAAAGCAAAAAAAGTAATGTGAAATAAAAGTTATTCTATAAAAACTCTTCTAGGATTCTTTTATCTAGTAAAGTTAATATGTGAAAAATTATGTTAGCATACAGTATAGTTAGCTTTTATATCAATGAAAAAATAAAATAAAATATTTTTTATTTATCCTAGAAAAAAAAAAGAAATAACTGAGACCTATATTGCTTAACTTGAATGATAAAAAGGAGGTTTTTAGTATCATATTTTGACCATAACTTGTAAACTCACATGTAATAAATTTAAAATAATATAATTTATAACTTGTTTTAGGGATATATCATTTTTATTTTAAGGTTGAGGTTTAATGCTTTGGCCAGACTATGATACCGATTTTTTCATTCACCTTTAGTCTCCCATTAATTTGTGATTGTTCCTAGGCATCATCTTTCGTTCCCGACATTAAGACAGATTATAAGTGGAGCGTTATTTAATGCTCCTGCTTGAGCGTTAACTGCGCTAGTATACTTAAAACTCCTATTATGAGTTTTAAGTAAACTTTTTTTTTGCTTATGTACTGACCCAACAAGCTCAAAAAGCCCAACTTAGAATATTGCGCGCACTATAAGCTTTTCCCCCATAGAAGTCAATAAAGCAAAAAAGTGGAAAACACCCAACTCACGAGCAAACCTGATCCCATATTCTCAAGTGCGCTAACCCAACATGAAAATATGAATATTTCACATTGCAATGTTCTTCTCATACCAGAATATATTCTATTTATTCATAAATACATACAGTATCTCTATATAAATCTGTTGTTTTTTTTTTGCACAAACATGAATGTATATAGGTATAGATATATACATATATATTTAGGAATATATATTTATAAATACTTAGAACATATTCTGCCATGTGCAGAACATAGGAATATTAAATATTTACAGTAAATACGTAGTTAAAACCTTTACTAAAAATGCATGTTTGCATGTTGCATAAATATGTATTTATGTGTTTATATGTCTGTAAATATATACACATAAAAATATATAAATACATATGTACACACGTGTAAACATATATATATATATATATATATATATATACATATATATATATATATATATATATATATATATATATATATATATACATCAGCAAAAAAAAAAAGAAAGCACTCACTGGTCTTCAGATAACAATCCAAATATACTTTATTAGTGACGTTTCGGGACGTCACTAATAAAGTATATTTGGATTGTTATCTGAAGACCAGTGAGTGCTTTCTTCTTTTTTTTGCTGATGGATTTCCCCACGAGCACCCTGGCAGTTGATGGCAGTTGGTGAGAGTGCATATACCTTTTCTTGTTTTTTGGCTATATATACATATATATGTATATGTATATGTATATGTATATATATATATATATATATATATATATATATATATATATATATATACATCTTTAGATATGTATATGTATGTATCTCAATGCTAAAATCCTTTGGCTGCCTTTTTTTTTTCTTACACCTAAGAACTTGTATATTTGAGCACTTATAACTTTTGGGTACAATATTTTATTTTTCATTTTTTTAGATGGTGTTATTATGAGTAATACTGTACTTTGTAATGTATTTTTTATGTGTTTTGTGAAACAGTTAACCAGAACTCTGAGTATGCGGTACCATGTGACCCATTTTGACAGAAAATAAATACATACACACTCATAGAGAAAGTAACAGATTATAGTTTTAGATATGATGATTTTGGAAATGTAAATCTTTTATTGTTTTGCAATAAGTGAGTATGTCATAATCATGTAACCCCTTGTTTATTATCAACCCTATAATCTAGCTCCATTCTATTTGTACTCACACATGAGGATAAGTAAAGTGGCATTGCACTATTTCATATATATATTGTTTTTTTCTGTTTGTTTGTTTGTTTGTTTGTTTTTTGTTTTTTTAAACAAGCTTTATTAGTGAATATCCAAAGATCCACAACATAAGTGTAATACATTGAAAAGGCAGGTTTACATCTCACAGAGCATTATAAACAACATGCATTTAAATTATAATGACAAGTGTCCAACCTGAAGCTAACAGAGATTGTATCACGCTATCTCATTTGTGAAGTTTTACATAAGTCATGCTTTAATTAGAATACAGCCAGATTTCCGAGATCCGACCCATTAAGCAGATCCATGGATATGTCCACCCGCATTACTCTTTAGTGCAATTTCTGAGAAAAGGGGAGAGGAAGGAAAAGAGTAATAGAGGGAACAGCGTGTAGAGGATATAAAAGGAGTAAAGGGAGGGGAAAAAAAAAAACACAGACCCAGATCGGTGCACAGCCCAAGTCATTCCAGACCTATTCATGTATTTCAGTTTTGCCTGATCTTATGTAGTGATATCTTTCTAAGTTCAGCAGATCTCCGACCCCATCCCTCCACTCCCTCAGAGTTGGCACATACAGAGACTTCCAATGCCTCGGTATGAGGCTTTTAGCGCAATTCAGAAACAGGAGGAACAGATTTCGCTTAGGCTCCTCAATGATTCTTGGTATTTCATGATAGATAAGATATTTGGGGTCTGGGGGCAGGATCATTTTCAGAATCCTGCCTGCTTCACCGAACACCTCCTCCCAAAAGGGTTGAATGTGGGGGCAGCTCCACCACAAGTGCATCAATGTGCCCTCCTCTCCACAGCCCCTCCAGCACTCCCCACTCAAATGATGATATATCTTCCGTAACCGCTGTGGTGTCATATACCACCTACTTAGGAATTTAAAATGCATTTCCTGAAGTCGTATTGACACCGAAGCTTTTTTTGCTTTGATGAAGATAGATCGCCAGGCCTGAACATCAATCTCCAGTCCCAGTTCTCTATGCCATGCAGTCACATAGGAGGGCAGAGTTTCTCCGTCTCCCACCAGTAGGAGTGTGTATAGTAAGGAGACCAAGTGTCATGGAATAGTTGACGCAGTACAAAGTTCCTCGAATGAGGTTTTCTGCCTGGTCAGTTGGTCCCTATTCCGTGCCTTAATGAAGTAATGGGTTAGTTGCGTTACTCTAAACCATGAGGAGAACAGCGCCGGTCTCCAAGCAGCCAGTTCCTCCTGGGTCTTAAGTTTGGCATTATCTGTTACATTGAAGATAGCTGCTTCTGCAAGAGAATAGAAAGACCCCGAGGAGTAATTTTTATATGCTATTCCAGTGTCCGGGTTCTCCCAAAGGGGGGTGACCGGAGCTATAGCTGAAGAAATATAGTTTGTGGTTTTAATAAGCTTATCCCAGACGTGGAATACATCCTGTATCAGAGGATAA
This sequence comes from Bombina bombina, assembly GCF_027579735.1. Classification (NCBI taxonomy): domain Eukaryota; kingdom Metazoa; phylum Chordata; class Amphibia; order Anura; family Bombinatoridae; genus Bombina; species Bombina bombina. Next base: position 318,228,476 of record NC_069499.1, on the reverse strand, counting down.
TGCGAGATGTTTTTTGGGCGATGCTCAGCACTAATCCACGCCAAGGAGCCAACATTTCCCTGTCCAGCCCTATCCAGGCCTTGTCTGAAGAGCCATGACACCATTCAACGATTCTTTGCAGGATCATTGCTCTATGATACTCAATGAGCAAAGGCACTCCCGCTCCCCCTCTGTCTCTAGGGAGGTACATTGTCTTTTTGCTAATTCTTGGCCTCAGGCCGCCCCAGATGTAGGATTCCATTAGCATCTGAACTTGATGTATCAAGTGATCAGCTGAAGCCAAAGGGATCGCCTGCATGATATAAAGCATTCTAGGTAGCACATTCATTTTGGCTACATTTATCCTCCCCATCCAAGAGATGGATTTATTTTTCCAGGATTTCAGGTCCCCTGCAATAATGTCTCTGATATTTTTATAGTTGGTGTTCACTATCTCCCCCAGAGAAGGAGCAATCCAAACACCAAGATATTTCAAATGTTTTGTGTTGATTTTTAGAGGGCACTCACGATTCTGAGCCTCAAACACTTCACGAGGCATAGAAATGTTTAGTATTTCTGATTTTGAGAGGTTGAGCAAGAAGTCTGAGACTCGTCCATACTCTTTAAACTCCGCAAGCGCTTCTTGCAAAGAGGCTCCGTTGTCCGCAAGCGTCAGCAGCACGTCATCTGCGTACATTATGAGCTTGTGTTCTACCCCTCCGACCCGAACGCCTCGCACAGCCGAATTAGCTCTTATCTTACAAGCCAGGGACTCCATAACCAGAGCGAACAGCAGCGGAGAGAGCGGGCACCCCTGCCTCGTCCCATTGGAAATTGAAAAAGGCGCGGAAAGCATACCATTCACCCTAACACGTGCACTGGGGTCAGAATATAAGGAAAACGTTTGTTTGTTTTTTATGGATAGAAGGAATGGGATTACATAACATGCATACAAAGAAATAAAACTTTATATTTTTATTTAAAGACAGGAGGATCAATGAAAACCAAGATCATTGAATGGATAAGGAAAAGAGAGCTCATTAAAGTTTTTTTTATTGATTTTTATTGAAATGTTATGTGTTGGTAGCCTCACACAATTGCCAGTCTTTTGCCTAGAAGCTTGTGCTTGTTATAGCAAGGCTATGGGATGGGCTATTGGTGATACGTTGTGAATAAATGGGATCATTGATTTTGTTTTTCATTGCTTGCCCAATAAATTCCACATTCAAGATGTGGAATAAGCGAAAGCAAAACAGAGACTTAAATAGTACCACATTCCCATGAGAGATACAGTTCACTTTACTTATACTCACTAAGAAGCAGCATTATCAGGTTCTACAATTATATTCATACATATATTGCAGAGTGGAAGGATATCGGAGAAAAAAATACTGAAGTCTAGCACAAGATACATCTTCTTATTATGCAACTGTTTATCTTGCTCGCTCCCTGGCATATCATGAAATGAGTCTATAAGAAGTTTTAGAAATTACATGTTATTGTTGTGCCTTTTCACAATAATCTGATATTTTTTTGCTACATATACCGTATGTTTAAATCAGAAATGTGACCCATTTGACATGTAAATACATAACATTAATATTTATTAAGTTACAGATGCACAATTAATTCATCTCCAGGCAATGCAAATGTAGAAAAGACTAATTGCGAAACTTTGTATTTGTATATATGTGTAATAAAGTTCCTTTTGCAATTTGTTAAATTGGTTGCCAGAAACGCCTGTAGATGCTCATGTCTAGCTACCATAAGGATAAAAGGTGAACTTATAATTCACAAAGGAACATTTATTTCCGAATACAAAGTTGATGTCATTCCACAGTACATAGTAACTGGTCGACTCACTTGACTATGTAAGTTGACAATTTTCCATACATTTCATTTGCAATATAAATGTGATGCTCTAAAGAGCCAAGCTTGCATCTGCCTGTGAATCATCAGAAATTGATTGTGACAAGCTTTGTACAAATCCATTGCAGTGGCGGTTATATTAACACTTGTTTCATATTTCACTCATCATATCATTGCATATGACGGTGTTTCATTAAGCAAAGTGAAGAATGTTAGATTAGCATATATTTAGCTGCCAGCTTTGTATATTATTTTATCAGATTTCTTAGTGTCTAAAGCCTGTGCTGCAATGGAAAAAATATACATCTACATATTGAAAACAAGTCAGTTTGAATGACATGTATAAATATGTATGCAAAGATATCTGTTGATTGCATGTCTGAATGGAACTGCACAAAAGCAAAAAACAAAAAGCTAGTAATTTTGATAACATCATATCAATGTCACTTCTTTCACAAAATGCCTGGAGATAGAAATTAATATTGTTACTGAAGATAAAAATAAAATGAAGACTAAACTAAACAATCAACCTTTTAAATTGCCTACAAATGATTTAGTACATAACAATTTCATGGTTTAAAGGATGTCTGTTGTCTCCTAGGTCTTTTAAAAGCTTGTGTCTATTTAATTTGAGAGATCATTTTATTAAAATGTGCACATTTATCTGCTAAACCCTTTAGCTTTCTCAAACTATATTTGATTGTTCGCTTTAGTTCTAAATAATATGACTTTCTTGGGAGATTCAATTCAGAGGAATATGGCTCTCTATGAACTTAAAAGCTGTTATCAAAAGCATATAAATGGGGTCTCTTGATAAAAAGTTAAAAAATAAAATAATTTTAAAATTGTATTATACTGAATGCTTAGCATCACATCATTGAGGAAAAATATAGATAAAAGTAATGCATTTTACATAGAGATAAAAGTACAATTTTATTATGCTGAAGTTCTATAATTCCAGATATGGTTGGCAACAGAAATACTATCCTCATAGGAGATTATCATCTCTGCCTTGATCACAATCTATTGGCCTAGGCCATTTGTGCTATTTTTCTGGCTGAAATGGCTACTTTTCGATTTGAAGCAATCATAATAGCGTGTTGTTTTTTTTCTCTCTATCCCACTGCTATTGGATTTTTTTTAAAAGTCTTATTTTTCCTCTGGGTCCGGAACGTTCTTGGTGATCACAATCCATTTTCAAGAGACTTTTCAACACCTTTTCAAGGCCAGTTTTGATTTTCAAAATCAACCAAAAGGGAAACTTTGCAATCATTACACGGCTATATGCAAACACTCTAAAATGGCCACAGGGTACTTTCTAAAGGTTTATTAACATACATAGTATTGGATTCTTTAATGCTCAATTCAACCCTGTTGTAGAGGCTGTATACAATAGATAGGGCAGACATTTACATATGTATACGTACCTATTCATATGTATATATGTTCAGCACATACAGCTAGATTACGAGTTTTGAGCACTATAGGGAAATTAATGACCGCCACACAAGCTGCGATATCTAACCTCCCTATAGCGCTGCTATTACAGGTTTTGTAAAGCCCGGCTTGTGCGGGCGATATGGTTGCGTTGAGCTCCATACCTCACCCAAATACAAGCAGTGTTTTGACGTGCTTGTGCACAATTTCCCCATAGACATCAATGGGGAGAGTCGGTAAAAAAAAAGCCTAACACCTGTGATCGCAGAAACAAAAGCTCCTTAACGAAGCCCCATTGGTGTCTATGGGGAAATAAAAAGTTACGTTTAAACCTAACATAAAAAACACGTCTAAACACCACTAATCTGCTGCCCCTAACATCGCCGCCACATACATTACAGTTATTAACCCCTAATCTTCCGCACCCAATGTTGCCGCCACTATACTAAAGTTGCTAACCCCTAAACCTCTGGCCTCTCACATCACTAACACTAAATAAATATATTAACCCCTATACCTAACCCTAACGTAACCTAACCCTAACGAATGGGCTATTGTATCAGTCAGTTTCAGGTGACCTTACAGTTTTTATTTTGCAAACAGGTACTTAAAACACAAAAAGTAATTTTTTTCTGTTGAAAACGCATTTGCAGCTGTGGGATTTTAACAAACAAAATTATTTTGCATTGAAAACACCCTAGAACAGCAAATTGGTTTGGAAAACCAAACGTCATATCATGAGCCCATCTGTTAAAATGGAATTACATAAATGTTGTAATGGTGGGAGTCATTCTACCATTGCAATAAATAAAGAAATAATATCTAGAAAATAAAAGAGAAAAAAACAAACAACTATTTATAGACTTTTTTTTCCTAAAATACGCTGTCGGCATTTATCATTGCACAAGTAGTTCTTGTGAACTGCTTGTGCAATGCCGCCCCCTGCAGATTTGCAGCCAATTGGCCTTTAGCAGGGGGTGTCAATCAGCCTGATTGTATAGGATTGGGCGGATTGATGTCCACAGCTTTAGAGCATACTGGCCCCAATTTATCAAGGTCTGTCGGACCTGATCCGACAGTGCGGATCAGGTCCGACAGACCTCACTGAATACGGCGAGCAATACGCTCGCCATATTCAGCATTGCACCAGCAGCTCACAAGAGCTGCTGGTGCAACGCCACCCCTGCAGACTCACGGCCAATCGGCCGCCAGCAGGGGGGTTTCAATCAACCCGATCGTACTCGATTTCCGGCGATGTCTGTCCGCCTGCTCAGAGCAGGCAGACAGGTTATGGAGCAGCGGTCTTTGTGACCGCTGCTTCATAACTGCATGGAGCTTGACAAATATGCCCCATGTCTTAATTTGATTCCAATCACTCACTTTGTTTTAGACCATCATTTTCAAATACAGGGAGTGCAGAATTATTAGGCAAGTTGTATTTTTGAGGATTAATTTTATTATTGAACAACAACCATGTTCTCAATGAACCCAAAAAACTCATTAATATCAAAGCTGAATAGTTTTGGAAGTAGTTTTTAGTTTGTTTTTAGTTATATCTATTTTAGGGGGATATCTGTGTGTGCAGGTGACTATTAATGTGCATAATTATTAGGCGACTTAACAAAAAACAAATATATACCCATTTCAATTATTTATTTTTACCAGTGAAACCAATATAACATCTCAACATTCACAAATATACATTTCTGACATTCAAAAACAAAACAAAAACAAATCAGTGACCAATATAGCCACCTTTCTTTGCAAGCACACTCAAAAGCCTGCCATCCATGGATTCTGTCAGTGTTTTGATCTGTTCACCATCAACATTGCGTGCAGCAGCAACCACAGCCTCCCAGACACTGTTCAGAGAGGTGTACTGTTTTCCCTCCTTGTAAATCTCACATTTGATGATGGACCACAGGTTCTCAATGGGGTTCAGATCAGGTGAACAAGGAGGCCATGTCATTAGATTTTCTTCTTTTATACCCTTTCTTGCCAGCCACGCTGTGGAGTACTTGGACGCGTGTGATGGAGCATTGTCCTGCATGAAAATCATGTTTTTCTTGAAGGATGCAGACTTCTTCCTGTACCACTGCTTGAAGAAGGTGTCTTCCAGAAACTGGCAGTAGGACTGGGAGTTGAGCTTGACTCCATCCTCAACCCGAAAAGGCCCCACAAGCTCATCTTTGATGATACCAGCCCAAACCAGTACTCCACCTCCACCTTGCTGGCGTCTGAGTCGGACTGGAGCTCTCTGCCCTTTACCAATCCATCCACGGGCCCATCCATCTGGCCCATCAAGACTCACTCTCATTTCATCAGTCCATAAAACCTTAGAAAAATCAGTCTTGAGATATTTCTTGGCCCAGTCTTGACGTTTCAGCTTGTGTGTCTTGTTCAGTGGTGGTCGTCTTTCAGCCTTTCTTACCTTGGCCATGTCTCTGAGTATTGCACAAAAAAGAATAAAGTCCCAACTAATCCTTTGAAAGAAGTTTGCCCCACTAAAGTTTAACCGGACAATTTGCTTATACAGATACTCTCAGGAATACTTCAAAGTCTTTAGGGGGCCTCAATAATTAAATATACAGTGTTCATCTGAATAGTAGTATTGAATAAACCAATGCCTGTCAGTGTGCTCAGCATATAACAAACAATTCTTAAATATTTTTTTTTTTTTTTGAGAGTCCGCTCTATAGCTCATAAGTATAGCCTCTAGTTAGGTGTTCATTGGCTTTGACGCTGACTTTGACGCTGACTTAAATAAGTAGATATACAAGTATCCCAAATATGCTCGACAAAATTACAGGTTGTACAAATATGGATTCTCACCAGCTGTGGTATCCTGCTCTCCCAGGCTACTGCCTGTCCACCAGCGCGGAACGAGCGCACCTCTAGCCGGGCTTCTCCTTCGGTAATGTGTTCTGTATCGAGCCGCGTCCTGTTAGCCAATAGGAACCAGGTGGTGACGTATCCTACGTGTCACTTACGCCACTCCGCCAATGGTAACCCGGTTAGTTGACGTTTCACACCTGTCATCCGTGGGCAGCCAATCCATACGTGTTGAGGGAATCCAATGACCATCCAGGGGTCGGCCTCAACTTGCGGTGTCCGTTTACCAAGCAAACAGGGAGCAATCAATGGTACTTGTCGTAATGAATCGGATGCATGTAGTGAGGCTTCACTGTGCACACGCAGGCAAAGGTATTACAAGCGGCCCCTATATGAAAACTTGAAGAGGGTAACCATTTACTTCCTCCTCACTGAGGGTAACTCTGGTGGGCTTAGCAGATGGTGCTGGCTTGTGGTAAAAAATAGGCAATCAGAAAAAAGCAGAAAAGCATGCCAGGCACCAAAAATAAATAAATAAAAATCTTATTTTATTGGTATTCCATTAAAAATAGTATTACAACAAGAGCAATGTGGGGGGACCCCCAGACAAAACAGACTAACGCGTTTCGGCTAGGAGAGCCGTACTCATAGTCCATGGACTATGAGTACGGCTCTCCTAGCCGAAACGCGTTAGTCTGTTTTGTCTGGGGGTCCCCCCACATTGCTCTTGTTGTAATACTATTTTTAATGGAATACCAATAAAATAAGATTTTTATTTATTTATTTTTGGTGCCTGGCATGCTTTTCTGCTTTTTTCTGAGTATTGCACACCTTGTGCTTTTGGGCACTCCAGTGATGTTGCAGCTCTGAAATATGGCCAAACTGGTGGCAAGTGGCATCTTGGCAGCTGCACGCTTGACTTTTCTCAGTTCATGGGCAGTTATTTTGCGCCTTGGTTTTTCCACACGCTTCTTGCGACCCTGTTGACTATTTTGAATGAAACGCTTGATTGTTCGATGATCACGCTTCAGAAGCTTTGCAATTTTAAGAGTGCTGCATCCCTCTGCAAGATATCTCACTATTTTTGACTTTTCTGAGCCTGTCAAGTCCTTCTTTTGACCCATTTTGCCAAAGGAAAGGAAGTTGCCTAATAATTATGCACACCTGATATAGGGTGTTGATGTCATTAGACCACACCCCTTCTCATTACAGAGATGCACATCACCTAATATGCTTAATTGGTAGTAGGCTTTCGAGCCTATACAGCTTGGAGTAAGACAACATGCATAAAGAGGATGATGTGGTCAAAATACTAATTTGCCTAATAATTCTGCACTCCCTGTAGTGGCCATTTAGGAAATATATAAGCTATAGCCTGGAAGTAAAACCTTTACTACTTCCTTTATTTAACCTTAAGTTTTAATAGGTTGCAGAGAGAATATCTCTGGAAAGTAATGCAGAGAGAATTTGAAACAAAAAAAATTGCTCTGTCATGTCGCTATTTGGAGTAAAGATGTGTCAAGCTTTTGTGTAATTTGGATAATTGATGTATTTCATTTGTGAGTGATCAGTTGATATGCTCTACTGGCATGTTGAAACTGTGGGGTCCATTTAACATATAGTCAGATGGACAGGGGTGGACATCTCTGCCCCTGTCAGCCCAACATTGTGGCTTGTGCAATGCTACCTCCTGCTCACGCGTAGCCAATCACACACAAGCAGGGGCTGTCAATCACCTTGGTCACAAGAAGTCCAGGGGTATGAACAAGTGCTAAACGTGCTCCAAAGATGAATTCACAGCTTCTTAAATAGAGCCCTAAGTATAGTAAGTTGTCAAATAAATTGAATAAAGCCCTTTCAAGGTTCCCTTGAAATCTTATGTCACTGTCCATCAAAATACAATGGCCCAAATTCTATTATTTTAAAATTTTTACATGAAGGACTTTAAATTGCATTTTAGATGGTTCACATTCAAAGCCTATCAAATCCATTTGGACATTCACAAATAACATGACATTATATCACAAGCACCTTTCTGACAAGATAACAACTTCTTTACCTTTAATGATGGCAATTTTAATACAATATTTTAATCCATCAGCAAAAAACACTTCTCCAGAAGATCTTCAAAGTTTTTTGTTTTTTTTTGTCATTTAATAATGCAACAGTCTTTATCACAAAAAACAATATAGCCTATTTGAACTGTCTTGTCTATTCGTTGATACAAGTTTTACACATGCTCAGGTACCAATGTAAATAAACACATTTTTTGTTGTTTTTGTATTGAATTATTAAAGTATTAAAATATTAAAGTTGCAAATGTAGCTGAAATCCTAGTTTAACATTTCAGAATTTTTTAAATTGTAATAAATTGCTGGGATGCTTTAAAAATTTGGCATGAAACACCATTTTTTTTCTTTCATAATTCAGACAGAGAATACAATTTTAAAAAAAAAGTTTCTAATTTACTTCTATTAAAAATGTTGCTTTATTCTCATGTTATTCTTTGTTTAAGAGATATCTAGAGAGGTAGACATGTCTGGAGCTCTCCATAACAACAAATACTGCTGCCATCTAGTGCTCTTGCTAATGTGTAATGTTGCAAAACCTGCTGCCATATAGTGCTGCAGACATGTGCACACTCTTGAACTTACCTTACTGCTTTTCAACAAAGGATAACAGGAACACACAGAAAATGTGATAATAGAAGTAAATTAGATAGTTGTTTAAAATTGTATGTTCTATCTGAACCATGAAAGAAAATGGTTTCGTTTTATGTCCCTTTAAGTTCTGCAAAACAATATGACATTGTTAATTGTACACATCACAAATTGACATTATTGGTTGAGTTAAAAAGCCTGTTTTTATACACATTATGCATTTATTTAACAAGGAGCAAGAGGACAAGGTTCCCAGACAGGTAATTAAGGTTGTACAAGAAGTCTCTTGGAGTTGTGCGATGCTGCCCCTCACTCTTGCACAACTAATCATGCAAGAGTGGGGCTGTCAATCACCCCAGTCTGATCAGTCCAGATTAGGAAACAGTGGTTGTTAAGGGATGTTAAGAAGGCTGTTTCATTGTTGTAATAAAAAGTACTAAGAAGTTGCTTATACTATAAATTATTACAATATGTATTATCTCAAAGAAAAAAACCCTATTAAGAGAATAGGGAAAAGTATGCTCTTTCTACACATAAAGTATATATTTTTCCACTTAAAGTCAAACTTTTACTAGTTATAGTTAAAAAACTACCAATAGCCCTTAAAAGGGCTTTTTGTAGGGCATTGCCCTAAGTTAAACAGCTCTTTTCCTTAAAAAAAAAATACTAAGTTCCCCCTCTAACAGTAAAACCCCCCACCCACCAAACCCCCCCAAAATAAAAAGCCTAACACTAAAAAATCCTAAACTACCCATTGCCCCTAAAGGGGCATTTTTATGGGCATTGCCCTTAAAAGGGCATTCAGCTTTTTTACTGCCCTTAAAAGGGCATTCAGCTCTTTTAAGATTGCCCAAAATCCCTAATCTTAAAAAAAAAAAAAAAAGTAAAAAAAAAGCTTAACTTCAACCCCCAGGTTCCTGAAGTCTTCTTCCAAGCGGCAAACCTCTTCTATCTTCATTTTCGACCGCGGAACTGAAGACTGGCGACCGCAGAACTGGAGACCGGCGACCATGGAACCATGGAGCGTGGAGGATCCTCTTCGTACGATCGCCGCCATACACTGAATAGTGAATTTAAGGTACGCGATTAAATATGACATCACTTGCATTCCTATTGGCTGATTTGATTCTTCAAATTCAAATCAGCCAACAGGATTAGAGCTACTGAAATCCTATTGGCTGTTCAAATCAGAAGAGGATTCTCCACGCTCCATAGTTCCATGGTTGTCGGTCCTCAGTTCCACGGTCCAGGATGAAGATAGAAGAGGTTGCTGCTTGGTAGAAAACTTCACCGCTGGACTTCAGGAACTGTGAGTACCTATCTGGAGGCTAGAGTTAGGCTTTATTTAAAAAAAAATATATATATATTTTTTAGATTAGGGATTTTGGTAATCTTAAAAGAGCTGAATGCCCTTTTAGGGGCAGTAAAAGAGTTGAATGCCCTTTTAAGGGCAATGCCCATACAAATGCCCCTTTAGAGGCAATGGGAAGTTTAAGATTTTTTTAGGGTTAAGTTTTTTTATTTTGGGGGGTTTGGTGGGTTTTACTGTTAGAGGGGGGACCTTTTAAGGGCTATTGGAAGTTTAACATTAGATGGGGGGGTTATTTTGGGGGGCTTTTTATTTTCATAGAGATTAGGTTTAATTTTTTTTTTGTGATAATTTTGTTTTTTATTTTATATAATGTTAGTTTTTTTCCTGTAATTTTAGCTTAATGTAAACTTAGCTTTTTTTATTTTTAAAGTAATGTTAGGTTTTTTATTTTAATTGTAATTTAGGATTATTTTAATTTATGTAATGTGATTAATGTAGGGGGTGTTAGGTTAATGGGCTTAGTGATTAGTTAATTGTGATGTGGGTTGTTGGCATTTTAGGGTTTGTAGTGTTGTGCTTACTTCCTGGTTTGGTTAAAGGGCACATTGAGGCTTCCATACAAAGATGATGTCATCAAGTGGGCTGTGCTTAGAATCAGTACAGTTCAGAGAAGCCATCTTGTGACAGTTTGTGATGCAGTTATAAAGTACAAGGATTGAACCTGAGCTTTGACAATTGCTGATACTAATAAATGTAATGTCAGCTACAGATCACTGCAGAGGATACAGCATCAGCCAGTCAGGAAGAGTAAGAACTGTCAGTTACACATTATAAGTTATATTGCAGTTATACAGTTAACAGTTATACAGTTATCAGTTACCCTGGTTTACTATAGTGCTGCATACACAGTGTACAGGACTGCTAATATAAGGAGTGCAGCAGCCATTCATTATAAAGGACTATATATGTGTAAATATCCATATTACTGTGTGCAAATCTACAGGAGCACCTTGCTATGTCATGCAGTAAATAAAGTGCCAGTTTACATTTAGAAGTTGCAAGTGCATCATTCATATAAAGAATTAATGTTTGCTATGTAAGGACATTACAGGGTTTAATAGATTTATTAGGTTAATTGTGATGTGGGTTATTGGCAGATTAGGGGTTAATCGTTTAAATAGCTAGATTGCGTTGTGGGGGATTGCAGATTAGGGGTTAATAGTTTAAATAGATACTTTGCGATGTGGGGACATTGCAGATAAGGGGTTAATACATTAGTTATTACGGTGGGGGATTGCGGTTGAGAGGTAGATATTGCACATGCATTAGGTGTTTGATTTTATTTTAACAGCGAATGAAGGGTAAAATATACTAATATGCGATTGAGTGTAGTGTAAAGTCGGGTTACCATACTAACCTATTGATGTTTTAGAAATCCGGCATCGGGTGGAAGCGTTAACACAACACACCTACACGAAAAGAGCGACCGCTCGCAAAGCAGTAACCTTTTCAATGGAAACCTGGTACTAAAATGGAGCCGTAAATTACTTTTAGCTGTCGGTCGGTTTCAGTAGCTTACGGCTCCATTTTTAACGGCTCAATAGAAGCGAGCTCCATGTTGGGTACCACTGTTTTACATTTAAGATTTTTAAAGTATGTAGACCACAAGCATGAAGGTCCTTAAAATATTACGCTGCACCCATATTTTAGACAGTGCTGTTTTTAAATAATGACTGTAGCCTTTAAAGGGATATGAAGCCCACATTTTTGTCTTTCAGGATTAAGATACGGCATGTAATTTGTAAGCATCTTTCTAATTTACTCCTATTATCACATTTTCTTTGCTCTCTTGGCATCTTTTTTTAAAAAAAAGGAAGAATGTAAGCTTAGGAGCCAGCCCAGTTTTTGTGCAGCATCCTGGGTAACACTTGCTGATTAGTGGCTACATGCTCTATTTGAATTATGAAAGAAAGAATTTGGGTTTCATATCCTTTTAAATGGACATAGTGAACAGACCTGAAGTGTGCATAACTACATTTCAGTTTTCAATAAAAGCAATTTTCTAGTAAAAGTTATTACTGTTTAGAGGCATATGCAAATATGCTGTGCATGCTATGTACACTCACATTCAAACACTACACCTACTCAGATATACAGCAGTGGCTTTTATGACACAAATTAAAAGATTAATGACATAATATACACCACCAACAGATATATGAGTAGGAGCAGTGTTTGAATAAGGGTGTATTGGGCAGTAGTGTTTGAATTAGGTTTACAGGGCAGAAGAATTTGAATAAGTGCTTACAGGGAAAATTTGTTTGAATAATGGTTTACAGGGCACCAGTGCTTGAATAAGGGTGTATAGGACAGCATTGTTTGAATAAGGGTATGCAGGGCATGCACGGCATATGTGCAGATGCCACTCAAAAAGTAAAAAATCTATCGCCTAGATTTAGAGTTTGGTGTTATCCGTCAAAAGCAGCGTTAAGGGGTCCTAACACTGCTTTTTACAGCCCACTGGTATTTAGAGTCAGCCAGGAAAGGGTCTACCGCTCACTTTCTTTCTGCGACTCCAGGCTACCGCAGATCCCCCCTTACGTCAATTGCGTATCCTATCTTTTCAATTGGATTTGCCTAACACTGGTATTTGGAGTCTTGGAAGAACTGAGCGGTAGAGCTTCTACCGACAAGACTCCTAGCGCCAAAAAAAGTCAGTAGTTAAGAGCTTTATGGGCTAACGCCGGAATATAAAGCTCCTAACTACTGTGCTACAAAGTACACTAACACCCATAAACTACCTATGTACCTCTAAACCGAGCAACCCCCACATCGCCAACCCTCTAATACAATTTTTTAACCCCTAATCTGCCAAGCGGACACCGCCGCCACCTACATTATAGCTATGAACCCCTAATCTGCTGCCCCTAACATCGCCGACACCTATATTATATTTATTACCCCTTAATCTGCCCCCCCCCCAATGTTGCCGCTACCTTACCTACACTTATTAACCCCTAATCTGCCGACCGGACCTCGCCGCCACTATAATAAATGTATTAACCCCTAAACCGCCGCACTTCCGCCTTGCAAACACTATAATAAATGTTATTAACCCTAATCTACCCTCCCTAACATCGCCGCCACCTACCTACAATTATTAATCCCTAATCTCCCACCCGCAACATCGCCGCTACTATAATAAAGTTATTAACCCCTAAACCTAAGTCTAACCCTAACACCCCCCTAACTTAAATATAATTTAAATTAAACAAAATAATATTCCTAAAATAAAATAAATTATTCCTATTTAAAACTAAATACTTACCTATAAAATAAACCCTAATATAGCTACAATATAACTAATAATTACATTGCAGCTATTTTAGGATTTATATTTATTTTACAGACAACTTTGTATTTATTTTAACTAGGTACAATAGCTATTAAATAGTTATTGACTATTTAATAGCTACCTAGTTAAAATAAGTACAAATTACCTGTAAAAAAAAATCCTAACCTAAGTTACAAATACACCTAACACTACACTATCATTAAATTAATTAAATAAATTAACTACAATTAGCTAAACTAAAATACAATTAAATAAGCTAATCTATGATACAGAAAAAACAAACACTAAATTACAAAAAATAAAACAAATTACAAGAAGTTTAAACTAATTACACCTAATCTAAGCCCCCTAATAAAATAAAAAATCCCCCCAAAATAAAAAAATGCCCTACCCTATTCTAAATTACAAAAGTAATCAGCTCTTTTACCAGCTCTTAAAAGGGCTTTTTGCGGGGCATTGCCCCAAAGTAATCAGCTCTTTTACCTGTAAAAAAAATACAACCCCCCCAACATTAAAACCCACCACCCACATACCCCTACTCTAACCCACCCAAACCCCCCTTAAAAAACCCAAGATGGCATCCCTTCAATTCTGATTGGCTGATAGGATTCTATCAGCCAATCGGAATTAAGGTAGGAAAAATCTGATTGGCTGATCCAATCAGCCAATCAGATTGAAGTTCAATCCGATTGGCTGATCCAATCAGCCAATCATATTGAGTTTGCATTCTATTGGCTGTTCCAATCAGCCAATAGAATACGAGCTCAATACGATTGGCTGATTACATCAGCCAATCGGATTGAACTTCAATCTGATTGGCTGATTGAATCAGCCAATCAGATTTTTCCTACCTTAATTGCGATTGGCTGATAGAATCCTATCAGCCAATCAGAATTGAAGGGATGCCATCTTGGATGACGTCCCTTAAAGGAACCTTCATTCGTCGTTCAGTCGTCGGTTGAAGAGGATGGCTCCGTGTCGGCTCCTTTGAAGATGGCTTGGCTCAGCTCCACTCCGGATGGATGAAGATTGAAGACGGTGCCTGGATGAAGACTTCTACCGGATGAAGGACCTTCTCTGCACACCTTGGATGAAGATTTCGGCCCGGTTGGGTGAAGACTACTCAAGGTAGGGAGATCTTCAGGGGGTTAGTGTTAGGTTTTTTAAGGGAGGTTTGGGTGGGTTAGAGTAGGAGTATGTGGGTGGTGGGTTTTAATGTTGGAGGGGGTTGTGTTTTTTTACAGGTAAAAGAGCTGATTACTTTGGGGCAATGCCCCGCAAAAAGCCCTTTTAAGGGCTGGTAAAAGAGCTGATTACTTTTGTAATTTAGAATAGGGTAGGGCATTTTTTTATTTTGGGAGGATTTTTTTTTATTTTTTTTAATAATTTTTTTTTATTGAGGTTCCATATAGGGCATACAAAAACTAAAAGAAAAAAAAAAGAATACAAAGATCCATTTGACAGTAAACATTATAGGAAAATATTACAGAAATTATTATATAAGCAGTCTGCCAAACAGTGCGTCAACTTCCTGAATAACACCCAAGGCCACTTTTGAACCCTGCAACCTAAGAACAGTCTCACAGGAAGTTATCCTGGTCAAGGGAGACCACTTTTGGGTCCCAAATATCTAACCTCATTTTTTATTGTTTTTATTTTAATATCTATTTGAAACAAACCCAACTATTGAATATATAAAAGCACAAGCCAGTAAGGGACCTCGTAATATAAACAATGCTTGGCA
This sequence comes from Bombina bombina, assembly GCF_027579735.1. Lineage (NCBI taxonomy): Eukaryota > Metazoa > Chordata > Amphibia > Anura > Bombinatoridae > Bombina > Bombina bombina. Next base: position 318,213,288 of record NC_069499.1, on the reverse strand, counting down.
TTGGTGGTGGGCTTTACATATTGAGATTTGTAATATAAATTAATTTGGCGAAGTAGGCAGATACACTTACAGTTATATACCACAGGGACTTTGATATAGATATTTAGAAATAACCATTAAACCTAAGCCTTGCTGGCTAATAATATTTTATGGGGACTATGCATGGTATATTATAAAAATGTATAGAGTAAAGATATAACCAAATTATTAAATTACATGCTTACTACTACTAGATACCACACAATATACCCATGTTATAAATAAGGAGGGACCTTCACACTTCAGCCAGATTATATGTATGGGACTATATACTAGTAGAGGGCGCAATAAGACAAACAAAACTTAATGTTTCCTAGAGCATACCTAGTTTCACATCATCAGATATAGAACATCAGCAAGACCCAGAGGGATAGATAAACAACTAATAGTTGAACTAAGTTCTAGCACCTCATGTTGTTTACATCAATGGAGACTCATACTTTAGTATAATCTAAGAAGTATCTTAACTTAGATAAGACAACACAATAAGTGTGCAACTGCAGTAGTAGGGGGATGCATTATGGAGACTATTATATTTTGCTTCATAAAGTCATTCATTACCTCCATAGAATATGAAATCTATCTGCCTCCCTGCTTCGGCCGCCGGCAGCAAGCCCAGTTTTACCTATACTGAAAGACTAGCTGGATTGAAACATGTTTACATACACATTAAACGTTCTCCCCACTTTCCCCACAGCAGTCCAAACAATATATCCCATCAGAACATAGACCTCAATGTGTATACTTCAACTGTCATAATAAAAAGAACTTAATAGCAAGATGCTAAATTGAGAATAGACTTTAAACAGATCAAACATTAACTAAATTAAGACTTGAAATTTCTTAGTCACTTCAATATAATAATCCTGGTTAGGTCATAACAGAGGCTAAGGGTCGATGTCCAATAAAACCAGACTTTTCTCTTTGATTGTCATTTTAGCCCATGCCAATCTTCTCCATAGCAGAGGGGGTAGTAAGAGGGAGAAACAAAGCGGCTTGATATTCCGGCATGCCAGGGTACAGGTTTGGATGAGAATATAAACCTTTTAGCCAAACACTGATTTATTGCTAGAGCAGGAGTTAAGTGCCTTACCCCTGTATGGTATACTGATAGCCACAGCTGCGGGGGATGTGAGGGTGTTTTGTGCTCTGAGTTAAAATGAAGATTCCCCTGTATCTGCTCAATAGCTGCAGCCACTGTAGATGTCTGTGATGCTTGTAGAGTAAGTTGCGGTTGGTCAAATATCGGCTCCCAGGACTCCCGCACCAGCTTAACCAAGTCCTCTTTCTCCCCCATCTCTTGATAATGGATTTTCAGTAATGTACTTTTGTCGGAGTCCGTAGCTGCGCCCCACTCCAGCGCTAGTATGATAGGGCAGGTCTCCGGTAGTGTGTCCTTCATGTAATAGCTGCTACTCAGCGTGCTCAACATGCCGCCCGGCTCAATCAGGTAGGGCAAAATGTCCAGATCTTCTCCCTGTTCCGCTGGACTATGAAGTACTAGAACCGGCTTATATAGGGCTCACTGCATCAACACCGCAGCCTCAAGTATGTCTGGCGCAGGTCCTTCAGCTGTGGTCTGAGCGGCTTGCTGATGCATCGCATCATTCAGGTCTGAGGTAAAAGTGCCGTATGATTGCAAGGGGCTGGTCAAATCTCCCCCGTCCAAAGCCAAGGAACAGGGCAATTGACTCACCATAGTAGCGGCAATTGGGTAAATAGGATTCTCCTCATGTAGGTAAGCACAAAGTCCCGGATAGACACAAATGGATTCCGCATCCAACAGCAGCTGTCCTCTCTCATTAGCCGCCACATTGAGCAATGAGTCCGAAGAAGCTCCCTGCATCTGTGGGCTTCACTTTCCCTCTACTGGGGGTGAGTGATCAGAAACCTGTGATAGTATACTGATGAGGCTCCGCTCCAGTTCCTCAAAGCGTCTATCTAGTAGCTGTATCATCGATTCTTGCCAATTACTTGCCGCCGCCATATTGTCCCCACCACTGCTCAAGTTATAGTATTAGGACTGTACTTCCCAAAACTTATAGATGCACTATTGTACGCAGTATATCTCAGGTTTGTTCCGTGTTCAATTTGTCATCTTACCCTTATGACAAGGTGATGCATAGAGAACATTTCAATCATCAGCACAACCGGCTGATAATATCTGATATCTTCAGAACTATGGAGGGGTGAATGAGGTTCCAGGCGGTCAACAGGCCTCTGCTGCGTACCTCATTGATTCTGGACTGCTATGCTAAAGTCAAACAGTAAATAATGTCCAATACTGCTCCACAAACACAAATTATCTCGAATTAAACTTAGTATGTGGTGAATTGGTGTGAAAAACAGCAGACTTAAGCACTTCTCTGTTGAGCCCTGGTTAGAAAGCAGCCATCACGATCGGTGGTTAGACACGCCCCCTTGAGGATTTTTTATTTTATTAGGGGGCTTAGATTAGGTGTAATTAGTTTAAACTTCTTGTAATTCTTTTTTATTTTTTGTAATTTAGTGTTTTTGGTTTTTTTTTGTATTATAGATTAGTTTATTTAATTTTATTTTAGTTTAGCTAATTGCAGTTAATTTATTTAATTAATTTAATGATAGTGTAGTGTTAGGTGTATTTGTAACTTAGGTTAGGATTTTTTTTACAGGTAATTTTGTACTTATTTTAACTAGGTAGCTATTAAATAGTTATTAACTATTTAATAGATATTGTACCTAGTTAAAATAAATACAAAGTTGCCTGTAAAATAAATATAAATCCTAAAATAGCTACAATGTAACTAATAGTTATATTGTAGCTATATTAGGGTTTATTTTATAAGTAAGTATTTAGTTTTAAATAGGAATAGTTTATTTAATTATAGGAATATTATTTTGTTTAATTTAAATTATATTTAAGTTAGGGGGGTGTTAGGGTTAGGGTTAGACTTAGGTTTAGGGGTTAATAACTTTATTATAGTAGCGGCGATGTTGCGGGTGGGAGATTAGGGGTTAATAATTGTAGGTAGGTGGCGGCGATGTTAGGGAGGGCAGATTAGGGGTTAATAAAATTTATTATAGTGTTTGCAAGGCGGAAGTGCGGCGGTTAAGGGGTTAATACATTTATTATAGTGGCGGTGAGGTCCGGTTGGCAGATTAGTGGTTAATAAGTGTAGGTAAGGTAGCAGCGATGTTGGGGGGGAGATTAGGGGATAATAAATATAATATAGGTGTCAGCGATGTTAGGGGCAGCAGATTAGGGGTTCATAGGGATAATGTAGGTTGCAGCGGTGTCCGGAGCGGCAGATTAGGGGTTAATAATATAATGCAGGTTTCAGCGATAGCGGGGGCGGCAGTTTAGACTCGGGGTTCATGTTAGGGTGTTAGGTGCAGACTTAGAGAGTGTTTCCCCATAGGAAACAAAGGGGCTGCGCTAGGAGCTGAACGCTGCTTTTTTGCAGGTGTTAGGGTTTTTCCAGCCAGCTCAGCCCCATTGTATCCTATGGGGATATCATGCACGAGCACGTTTTTCCAGCTTACCGCTACCGTAAGCAATGCTGGTATTGAGAGTTGAAGGGAAGGTAAATTATGCTCAACGCTCCCTTTTCTGAGCCTAACGCAGCCACTCAGACAACTCTAAATACCAGCGTTGTCTTAAGGGTGCGCTGGGAAAAAAAGCAGCGTTAGCTACGCGGGTCTTCACCGACAAAACTCTAAATCTAGGCCTATTTTTGTTAATATTAATATATTTAAATAAAAATATTTTCAAAAGTAAAATGTACTCATAAACATTACATTTTTGACCATTACGTCCCATCTCAAATATCATGGAAGACAACTTCATTTTTTAATTCAGTGGATAATTGAAGGATTTTTATGTTATGAACACTGAAATACTGTCAGCAGAACAAACTTGATTTGGTTGAATTCTTTTGTTTTATTGTGATTTCAATAACTGGGAATACATATGTAATAAACCAAAGAATGGGCTACATTTGTATGCTTAATATCAATTGTCACACAAGATAAAAAATATCAGTATGTGTGTCTCTTGAGTAATTATGCTGCTGTTTTATGATATTAAGGGAATTAATTATTATAATATGTATAGAAAATAAAAATGCAAAATAGTATAGCAAAATAAACTACCTCATTTGTTCTTGCCAAGGTCTCAATCAAGTAAATATATAAAGTTACATTTTAATCTCATTGCTGATGTTATAGCTACACTGAGAATAAAAAGAAGATAATAATATCCACATTTTTTTTATGTGTTCTTTCAAAAATAGTGTTTTTTTTACTCCAGACCTCAAAGCACTCTAATGGGCCAGATTTTTATGTTAAATAATCTGATGTTGGAAGATAGCAGGTTCGTAACCATGGTTACTGATCAGATTAGCATTTCACCTGTGCTTTAGTCCAGATATCATGAAAATCTGCCCTGTTGGTGTGCCTTGAGGACTGGAGTTGAAAAAAACTATTCTAAAATAGGGTTATTCCAGCAAATATGTATACTTTTTGTTGGCCTAACAACACATTTTGAAAGGCAAAGACCTTAAAGGGACATGGAACCCAAATTGTTTCTTTCATGATTTAGAAAAGCATGCTATTTTTAGCAACTTTCCAATTTTCTTCTGTTATCTAATTTGTTTCATTCCCTTGATATCCTTTGTTGAAAAACATATCTAGATAGGCTCATGAGCTGTTGATTGGTGGCTGCACATACATGGCATGTGTTATTGGCTCACCCATGTGCATTGCTATTTCTTCAACAAAGGATATCTAAACAATGAAGCAAATTAGATAATAGAAATAGATTTGAATGTTGTTTAAAATGTCATTCTCTATCTGAAGTATGAAATAAAAAAATTGTGCTTCATGTCCCTTTAAGAAGAAAGCAAACCACCAACATTTTAAAGGGACAGTTTACTCAAAATTTTTCTCCCCTTTAATTTGTTTCCAATGATCCATTTTACCTGCTGGAGTGTATTAAATTGTTTACAAGTATTTCCATTACCCTTATATTGGCATTCCCGAAAGTATTAACACAGCCAGTAGAACAAATTACACTCCCAGTGGTTTATAGAAGAGATAAGGTAATAAAATGTTAATGTTCCAATGTTCTCTCCAAGGGGTAGATTTACCAATGTTTGGCCGACATGATACGCTAGCAAGGGGTGTCAATCAGCCTGATCAGAGGCAGCAGACAAGTTATGGAGTAGCAGTCTTTAGACTGCTGCTTCATAACCGCTGTTTCCGGGGAGCCTGAAGGCTCGCGTGGAAACAAGGGGAACAAGGGCCATTTGGCCCTTGTAAAATCGACCCCCAAGTATTGGCGATTGGTTTATTGACAGATAAAAGACAGAGAAGCAGGTATATGTACACAATGTGATAAAGTAATGAGATGTGATTATACCTACAAGCTCAACCCATTTTATTAGGTTGTGGCTTCAAAACACAAAATCAGCTAATTCATATACACAAAAAAGCCTTAAAAAAGCAAATCTCATACATTTTATACTCTGCAGTTGGTAAAAAAAGTAATTGGGATTACGGAGTATTGGCGCTCTGGGCTAGGAGTAAAAGTTGATATTAGGTGTAATGTAGACCATTTATGGGAGTAATTAGTATAGATATATTAGTGTCTAGTTGGATCTTTTATTGTTGTTAGTTCCTTAAGTGATTTACTTTTTAGTGTAATATGTTTCCTCTTATAGGGACAAATATCTCTCTTATATAGATGATCCAATTAGTTTTTGAATTAGGATGTACAGAGACCGGTTGTGCACTAGATACATATATCCTCTTAAGATCACAGATTTTGATTATATGGGGGCTTATGACCAAGGACATTTTAAAAGATTAGTATCTATACATATATACATAGTGTGCAGTCCTTATCTATTCATACATACATGGGGTGACGTCTAATTCCGAGTTGAGTCCCAGGGGGGTGTAGGGTTTTCAATTTATAATTTCATTTCTGCTTCCTTTTTTAGGAGTTTAGTTTCAAAGTTCCCTCCCCGCCAGTCTGGTTGGACTTTAATTATACCCCAGAATTTGAGTTACTTCAGGTTATTATTATGGACGTCTCTAAAATGCCTATGTAGATGGGTGTCTTTTTTCTACATAAAATTGTATATAAACAAAGGACGTTATTACTATATTATTCAGCGTAAAGAACATATTCACCAAAAACTTTATCCTCCAGATCAGACTTGTCATCTCATAACTGTGAGCACAAGCAAATTTTACCAATTTTTTGTTTTTTACATACCATATACTTAAACGTTACTACATTGTATCCCCATAGTGTGGTTATTAATATTATTTTACCCCTAGACCCAAGCCAATACTCCGTAATCCTTATTTCTGTTAATTAGACTAGTCTAATTTGGAACTTTTTTGAGGAAGTTTCTTTGTATTTGGCATCAGGGGAGTTCTAGCGCTAGCTCTACCCACCTCTACACAAAAACAGTAATTGGAAACACTGTCCCTTTAAGAAGAGAGAACATTTTTAAAGGCGTTTATTTTAAAATTGTTAGCCCAATAAAGCACTAGTTGTTGCAATATTCTTTACAGGTTGTTATCCAAATCACAGGCATAATGATATTCCAATCTATATAAGAGGTATGTCTGTTTTACCTCAAAGACAGTAAATAGTTGGCTAGATTACAAGAGGTGTGCTAAACATAACATAAAGTTTTATGTTTACTAAACTTAAACTCTGTCTCCCCTTGTGTTCTATTAATAACATCATATGTGGTGCCAAAAATGGCATTATAAATGTGATGACATCACTTATCATGTGAAGTTAAACTTCAGCTTGTGGTGTATATCACAAATATATAGCCTGCAATTAATACAATGTTTTTGACACAGCTCTACTAATTGAAGAGTCGCTGGATGAAGAAGCGTCATGCAGAGTATATAAAAAGATGAGATGTAGGTCAATGTGTTGAAGAAAAATAAATAAATAGCCATACTTTTAAAGGGTCAGGAAACCCCAAAATTGTATTTCATGATTTTGGATAAAACACAATTTTAAACAACTTTTAAATTTAATTATCATTACTATATATATTTTTAAAGGGACACTGAACTCAATTTTTTTCTTTCATGATTCAGATAGAGCATGACATTTTAAGCAACTTTCTAATTTACTCCTATTATCAATTTTTCTTTGTTCCCTTGCTATCTTTATTTTAAAAGCAGGAATACAAATCTTAGCACCTAGCCCATATTAGGTTCAGCACCATGGATAGCACTTGCTTATTGTGAGGCTGACATTTACCCACCAATAAGCAAGCATAACCCAGGTTCTCAACCAAAAATGGTACAGCTCCAATGCATCACATTCTTGCTTTTTAAATAAAGATAGCAAGAGAACAAAGAAAATTGATAATAGGAGTAAATTAGAAAGTTGATTAAAATTGCATGCTCCATCTGAATCATGAAAGAAAAAAATTGGGTTTAGTGTCCCTTTAAGTTGTTTCATAGTGACTTTTATTGATGTTTTTACCATACATAGAACAATTGTTTGTCTTCTGTTTTTTTTTAAATCAAAATATAACTAATAGTTTTGTGATAGCACTTTTCCACCCCCTTTCTGTTTCAATGTTAACCCCTTAATGACCGGACCATTCTTTCCCTTAATGACAATGGCTATTTTTAAATTTCTGCAGTGTTTGTGTTTAGCTGTAATTTTCCTCTTACTCATTTACTGTACCCACACATATTATATACCGTTTTTCTCGCTATTAAATGTAGTTTCTAAATATACCATTATTTCCATCATATCTTATAATTTACTATAAAAAAAATACAAAATATGAGGAAAAAATGAAAAAAAAAACACACTTTTTCTAACTTTGACCCCCAAAATCTGTTACACATCTACAACCACCAAAAAACACCCATTCTAAATAGTTTCTAAATTCTGTCCTGAGTTTAGAAATACCCAATGTTTACATGTTCTTTGCTTTTTTTGCAAGTTATAGGGCAATAAATACAAGTAGCACTTTGCTATTTCCAAACCACTTTTTTTTAAAAAATTAGCGCTAGTTACATTGGAACACTGATATCTGTCAGGAATACCTGAATATCCCTTGACATGTATATATTTTTATTTAGAAGACATCCCAAAGTATTGATCTAGGCCCATTTTGGTATATTTCATGCCACCATTTCACCGTCAAATGCGATCAAATAAAAAAAAATGTTGACTTTTTCACAAATTTTTTCACAAACTTTAAGTTTCTCGCTGAATTTATTTACAAACATCTTGTGCAATTATGGCATAAATGGTTGTAAATGCTTCTCTGGGATCCCCTTTGTTCAGAAATAGCAGACATATATGGCTTTGGTGTTGCTTTTTGGTAATTAGAAGGCCGCTAAATGCCGCTGCACACCACACGTGTATTATGCCCAGCAGTGAAGGGGTTAACTAGGGAGCTTGTAGGGAGCTTTTAGGATTAATTTTAGCTTTAGTGTAGTGTAATAGACAACCCAAATTATTGATCTAAGCCCATTTTGGTATATTTCATGCCACCATTTCACCGCTAAATACAATCAAATAAAAAAAAAACTGTTACATTTTTCACAATTTTAGGTTTCTCACTGAAATTATTTACAAACAGCTTGTGTAATTATGGCACAAATGGTTGTAAATGCTTCTCTGGTATCCCCTTTGTTCAGAAATAGCAGACATATATGGCTTTGGCGTTGCTTTTTGGTAATAATAAGGCCGTTAAATGCTGCTGCGCACCACACTTGTAATATGCCCAGCAGTTAAGGGGTTGATTAGGTAGCTTGTAGGGTTCATTTTTAGCTTTAGTGTAGAGATCAGCCTCCCACCTGACACATCCCACCCCCTGATCCCCCCCTGACCTCCCTCAAACAGCTCTCTTACCTCCCCCACCTCACAATTGTCACCGCCATCTTAAGTACTGGCAGAAAGTCTGCCAGTACTGAAATAAAAATCATTTATTATTATTTTTTTTTTCATACTGTCTGCAGTCTGCATCCCCCCTTACCCCACAACCTCCCTGATCCCCCCATACATCTCTCTAACCCTCCCCCTCTACCTATTTGCCGCCATCTTGGGTACTGGCAGCTGTCTGGCAGCACCGGCCCCCGCTCCCCCCCCCGCCGCAACCGCCAAAATTGCCGTAACTGCTAGTGAATTCAACAGATCTGGGGCATATACATATTGGTCCTCCAAGAAGTTGCTCCCACCCACCAACGAATGTTTGATCGCTATTGTCCGATGCAGAGAGGGCCACAGAGTGGCCCTTTCTGCATTGGTGGGTAAAATAAGGGATTGCAGTGATGCCTCAATATTGAGGCATCACTACAATCCCTTGTAAGCAGCTGGAAGCGATCATGATCGCTTCCAGCGCTTCTAACAACAGAGGATGTACCAGGTACGTCAATTGTCATTAAGGGAATGTTTTTCTATGACGTACCTGGTACGTCCTCTGTCATTAAGGGGTTAAAGGAACATTGAAGTCCAAAAAAAAAAACTTTCATGATTCAAATAAGGCATGTAATTTTAAACAACTTTGCAATTTACTTTTATCACCAATTTTACTTTGTTCGCTTGGTATTCTTAGTTGAAAGCTAAACCTAGGAGGTTCATATGCTAAATACTTAGACCTTGAAGGCCACCTCTACTCAAAATGCATTTTGACAGTTTTCACCACTAGAGGGCATTAGTTCATGTGTTTCATATAGGTAATATTGCGGTCATGCACGTGAATTTACCGAGGAGTGAGCATTGATTGGCTAAACTGCAAGTCTGTCAAAAGAACTGAAATAAGGGGGCAGTCTGCAGAGGTTTAGATACAAGTTAATTATAGAGATAAAACACGTATAATTATAACTGTGTTGGTTATGCAAAACTGGGGAATGAGTAATTAAGGGATTATCTATCTTTTAAAACAACAACAATTCTGGTGTCGACTGCCTTTTTAAGCAAGGCATAGAGGAGCTGGGTACTCCACTACCCAGGGATAAAGATGCAGTTGTGAAACTATACAGACCAAATAGGTCAAGTAGTATTATTTATTGACATATTTATTGAACTATTCAAACTGAATATCTATACCTTGAAGTTTCTTCCTACATAACATTTAAACAGTAAAGTCAAAATTAAACTTACATAGATTGGGCAGAGAATGGCATTTGAAACAACTATCCAATGTACTTTTAATACCAATTTTGCTTAGTTCTCTTTGTATACTTTGTTAAAGAGTAACCATAGGTGACCTCAGGAGCATGCACGTGTCTTTAGCCATCTAGCATCCGTGTTTGCAACAATGTTTATAGCAATATTATGCATAGTGACAAACACTGTTGCCATATGCTACAGACACTGATAGCAGAGTTTATAACTATAAATAACATTGTTTTAAGCATTTTTGCAGTCACTTGCCTGATGGCACACGTGCACACTCCTGAGCTCACTTAGGATAACTCTTTAACAAAGGATACCAGGAGAATTTAGCAAAATTGATTATAGAAGTAAATTGGAAAGTTGTTTAAAATTGCTGCTCTATTTGAAAGATGAAAGCTTAATTTTACTGTCCCTTTAAAGTCACAGCACTGATATTCCTTTTCAAACTATATATATATATATATATATATATATATATATATATATATATATATATATATATATATATATTTATATTTATATTTATTATTATTTATTTATAAAGCAACAGATTCCGCAGCACTGTAAAGGGGTACAAGGATAAAAGTACAGTACAGTACAAAATAAAAGACGCCAAAGTTTAACAAACAAATACAGGGGGAATTGAGGGCCCTGTTCTTGTGGGAACTTACAATATAGATATATATGTTTCAAGAAATATTAAAGTGTCAGCAGAGCATTATTTTCATACTGTATGCAGACCTAATATTGACAAGGTTGAGTTTTAGTCTGTATTTTCACAAGCAAGTGGGTCACTAAGTTGTGACAATCTTAAACTAACCAAGGCCTTTTTACATGCAATCAGTGAAACAAAAACCTATATAATAACAACAAAAAGTCATCAGTACTGTATAGTAACAATATTTATTTCATTGCCTCTATAGGCATTTTAAAAGGAAGCCCCTGTATGATTTTAAATAATGACTCATCAGTCTAAGTGCAAAGTTTCTGCTACCAAATGCCCTTGAAATAATACGAAGAAGAAATGGAAAGGCATTATTTATTGATATATGGTTATTATCTTATGATACGAATAAGGATTTGTTACATTAATCAATAATGTATTTTAAAATTGATTTTATGATTTTATTTACATTTCTGGGGGGGAACACTTTTCCTTATGCACAGTAAATAGCTGATTGTTGGCATCTTTAATCCGATGCAGCATTGTTTTAATTATTTCATTGGATGAATAAACAGTTTATTTTTAATTTATCTTTTTTTGTAGCATGTTCTATTGTATTTCAGTAGCACTTCAAAGCATTTAGTGAATGAGCAGGGGTTGCTATGGTAATGCTACAAGCCGTAATTTCTGATAATGATAATAGCAACAACCTCCTGCTCATTTTTGTGAGCTGTTAGAAATAATTACTTTTGGTAATTCCAATAGTTCTGCAGCTTAATTGAGGTACAGTGACTCTATTAAAAAAAAAGGATGACACTATATTTTGTGACAAGCATCTTGTTTTTTTGTAATAATTGACACCTAGCCTATTATTAGCAGTCATGTTTCATGCAATGCGAGAGCAAAATAATAAAGTAGCTTTGTTTTGTCAATAGTATCTGTATTTATACCTTTTTTATTAAAGTCCCCATTCCCAGAACAACTGAGTAACCAATATAAACTCATTACATGTATTTGCGGTATGAATGTGCGTTGTTGTCAATATATGTGTAGTAGAAGAAAACAAGGAGAAAAAAGAAATGTATGCTTACCTGATAAATTGATTTCTTCTACGATACGACGAGTCCACAGATTCATGCTTACTTGTGGGATATTATCCTCCTGCTAACAGGAAGTGGCAAAGAGCACCACAGCAGAGCTTTCTATATAGCTCCTCCCTTGACTCCACACCCCAGTCATTCGACCGAAGGTATAGGAAGAAAAATGAGAAACTAAAAAGGTGCAGAGGTGACTGAAGTTTGAAAAAAAAATATATAATCTGTCTAAAATGACAGGGAGGGCCGTGAACTTGTCGTATCATAGAAGAAATCAATTTATCAGGTAAGCATAAATTTACTTTTCTTCTACTAGATACGACGAGTCCACAGATTCATCCTCACTTGTGGAATACAATACCAAAGCAACAGGACACGGATGAACGGGAGGGACAAGACAGATACCTAAACGGAAGGCACCACTGCTTGAAGAACTTTTCTCCCAAAAATAGCCTCAGAAGAAGCAAAAGTATCAAATTTGGAAAATTTGGAAAAGGTATGAAGGGAGGACCATGTCGCAGCATTACAAATCTGTTCAACAGAAGCATAGTTTTTAAAAGCCCATGTGGAAGCCACCGCTCTAGTTGAATGAGCTGTAATTTTTTCAGGAGGCTGCTGTCCAGCAGTCTCGTATGCCAAACGGATGATGCTTTTCAGCCAAAAAGAAAGAGAGGTAGCCGTAGCTTTTTGACCCCTACGCTATCCAGAATAAACAAAAAATAGGGAAGATGTTTGACGGAAATCCTTGGTCGCTTGTAAGTAAAGCTTCAAGGCATGAACCACGTCCAAGTTATGTAACAGACGCTCCTTCTTAGAAGAAGGATTAGTACACAGAGAAGGAACAACAATTTACTGATTACTATTCTTATTTGAAACAACCTTAGGAAGGAATCCAGGTTTAGTATGCAAAACCACCTTATCAGAATGGAATATAAGGTAAGGCGAATCACATTGTAACGCAGAAAGCTCAGAAACTCTTTGAGCTGAAGAGATAGCAACTAAAAACAAAACTTTCCAAGATAACAGCTTAATATCTATGTAATGCATGGGTTCAAACGGAACCCCTTGAAGCACATTTAGAACTAAATTCAAACTCCATGGCGGAGCAACAGGTTTAAAAACAGGCTTGATTCTAACTAAAGCCTGACAAAAGACTGAACATCTGAGACATCCATCAGATGCTTGTGTAGTAAAATTGACAAAGCAGAAATTTGTCCCTTTAAGGAACTAGCCAACAATCCCTTCTCCAATCCTTCTTGTAGAAAGGACAAAATCCTAGGAATCCTAATTCTACTCCATGAGTAGCCCTTGGATTCGCACCAATAAAGATATTTACGCCATATCTTATGGTAAATATTCCTAGTAACAGGATTTCGAGCCTGAATCAAGATATCAGTGACCGACTCAGAGAATCCCTGCTTAGATAAAATCAAGCGTTCAATCTCCAGGCAGTCAGTTGCAGCGAAATTAGATTTGGATGTTGGAACAGACCTTGAATTAGAAGGTCCTGTCTCAGTGGCAGTTTCCATGGTGGCAGAGATGACATTTCCACCAGGTCTGCATATCAAGTCCTGCGTGGCCACGCAGGCGCTATCAAGATTACCGAAGCCCTCTCCTGTTTGATTCTGGCAATCAGACTAGGTAGGAGAGGAAAAGGAGGAAACACATAAGCCAGGTTGAATGACCAAGGTACTGCTAGAGCATCTATCAGTACTGCTTGGGGATCCCTTGATCTGGACCCGTAACAAGGAAGTTTGGCATTCTGACGAGATGCCATCAAATCCAATTCCGGTGTGCCCCATTGACGGATCAATGCTGCAAACACCTCCGGATGGAGCTCCCACTCCCCCGGATGAAAAGTCTGACGACTTAGAAAATCCGCTTCCCAGTTCTCCACTCTTGGGATATAGATTACTGATAGATGGCAAGAGTGAGTCTCTGCCCATCGAATTATTTTGGAAACCTCTGTCATCACTAGAGAACTCTTTTTTCCCCCTTGATGATTTATATATGCTACAGTCGTTATATTGTCCGACTGGAATCTTATGAATTTAGCCAAAGCCAACTGAGGCCACGCTTGGAGCTCGTTGAATATTGCTCTCAGTTCCAGATTATTTATTGGTAATAGGGACTCTTCCTGAGTCCAAACACCCTGAGCCTTCAGGGAATTCCAGACTGCACCCCAGCCCAAGAGGCTGGCGTCCGTCGTCACTATGACCCATGCTGGCCTGCGGAAGCACATTCCCTGGGACAGATGATCATGTGACAACCACCAAAGAAGAGAGTCTCTGGTCTCTAGATCCAGATTTATCCGAGGAGATAAATCCGCATAATCCCCATTCCACTGTCTGAGCATGCACAGCTGCAGTGGTCTGAGATGTAAGCGAGCAAACGGAATGATGTCCATTGCCGCTACCATTAACCCAATGACCTCCATACACTGCGCCACTGATGGTTGAGGAATGGAATGAAGTGCTCCTCAAGTAGTTAGGATCTTTGACTTTCTGACCTTCGTCAGAAAAATTTTCATGTCTACTGAGTCTATCAAGAGTTCCTAGGAATGGGACTCTTGTCAGTGGAACTAGTGAACTCTTTTGTATATTCACCTTCCACTCGTGAGTCCTTAGAAAAGCCAACACAATGTCTGTGTGAAATTTGGCTAGCTGGTAAGTTGACACCTGAATCAAAATATTGTTCAGATAGGGCACCACTGCTATGCCCCGCGGCCTTAGAACTGCCAGAAGGGACCCTAGCACTTTTGTGAAAATTCTGGGAGCTGTTGCCAACCCGAAAGGGAGGGCCACAAACTGGTAATGTTTGTCCAGGAAGGCGAACCTGAGAAACTGGTGATGATCTTTGTGGATAGGAATGTGAAGCTACGCATCCTTCAAGTCCACAGTGGTAATATATTGACCCTCCTGGATCATTGGTAAAATTGTTCATATGGTCTCCATCTTGAACGATGGGACTCTGAGAAATTTGTTTAGACATTTGAGATCTAAAATCGGTCTGAAGGTTCCCTCTTTTTTGGAATCCACGAACAGATTTGAGTAAAACCCCTGTCCCTGTTCTGGTTTTGGAACTGGACAGACTACACCAATGGTATAGAGGTCTTCTACACAGCGTAAGAACGCCTCTCTTTTTGTCTGGTCTACAGACAAACGTGAAAGATGAAATCTCCCTCTTGGGAGAAAATCCTTGAATTCTAGTCGATACCCCTGGGTCACGATTTCTAATGCCCAGGGATCCTGAACATCCCTTGCCCTGGGAGAAGAGAGAAAGTCTGCCCCCTACTAGATCCGGTCCCGGATCGGGGGCTGCCCCTTCATGCTGTCTTGGTGGCAGCAGCAGGCTTCTTGGCCTGTTTACCTTTATTCCAGGTCTGGTTAGGTCTCCAGACTGATTTGGATTGTGTAAAATTCCCCTCCTGCTTTGTGACGGAGGAGGACGGGGAGGGTCCGCCTTTAAAGTTTTTAGAAAGGAACGAAAATTATTTTGTTTAACCCTCATTTTAACGGTCTTGTCCTGAGGAAGGGCATGACCTTTACCTCCAGTAATGTCGGAAATGATTTCCTTTAGCTCAGGCCCAAATAGGGTCTTACTTTTAAAGGGAATAGCTAGAAGTTTAGATTTTGATGACACATCAGCAGACTAAGACTTAAGCCATAACGCTCTACACGCTAGAATGGCAAAGCCTGCATTTTTAGCCGCTAATTTAGCCATTTGAAACGCGGCATCTGTAATAAAAGAATTTGCTAGCTTGAGAGCCTTAATTCTATCCAAAATATCATCTAATGGGGTCTCAACCTTAAGAGACTCCTCTAGAGCCTCAAACCAAAAAGCTGCTGCAGTAGTCACTGGAACAATGCACGCTATCAGCTGTAGAAGAAAACCCTGATGAATAAACAACTTCTTCAACAGACCCTCTAATTTTTTATCCATAGCATCTTTAAAATCACACCTGTCCTCAATAGGTATAGTTGTACGCTTAGCCAGGGTAGAAATAGCACACTCCACCTTAGGGACCATCTGCCAGGAATCCCAAATGGTGTCAGATATGGGAAACATTTTCTTAAAAGTAGGAGGGGGAGAGAACGGAATGCCTGGTCTATCCAATTCCAAAACATTGGTGTAAGTAGGGACCTCTAGATATTTATCCATTTTACACAACTTCTCTGGTGGGATTACAATAGGGTCACAATCATCCAGAGTCGCTAAAACCTCCAGGAGTAACAGTCGGAGGTGTTCCAGCTTAAATTTAAAGGCCATCACGTCCGAGTCTGTTTGAGGGAACACATTTCCTGAGTCTGAAAGTTCTCCCTCAGACAGTAATTCCCCTACCCCCAACTCAGAACACTGTGAAGGTACATCGGAGATGGCCAATAAAGCATCAGAGGGCTCAGCATTTACTCTAGTACCGGACCTACTGCGCTTACCCTGTAAACCTGGCAGTTTAGATAATACCTCTGTAAGGTTAGTAGAAATAACTGCAGCCATACAGGGGGTGCAGAATTATTAGGCAAATGAGTATTTTGACCACATCATCCTCTTTATGCATGTTGTCTTACTCCAAGCTGTATAGCCTTGAAAGCCTACTACCAATTAAGCATATTAGGTGATGTGCATCTCTGTAATGAGAAGGGGTGTGGTCTAATGACATCAACACCCTATATCAGGTGTGCATAATTATTAGGCAACTTCCTTTCCTTTGGCAAAATGGGTCAAAAGAAGGACTTGACAGGCTCAGAAAAGTCAAAAATAGTGAGATATCTTGCAGAGGGATGCAGCACTCTTAAAATTGCAAAGCTTCTGAAGCGTGATCATCGAACAATCAAGCGTTTCATTCAAAATAGTCAACAGGGTCGCAAGAAGCGTGTGGAAAAACCAAGGCGCAAAAGAACTGCCCATGAACTGAGAAAAGTCAAGCGTGCAGCTGCCAAGATGCCACTTGCCACCAGTTTGGCCATATTTCAGAGCTGCAACATCACTGGAGTGCCCAAAAGCACAAGGTGTGCAATACTCAGAGACATGGCCAAGGTAAGAAAGGCTGAAAGACGACCACCACTGAACAAGACACACAAGCTGAAACGTCAAGACTGGGCCAAGAAATATCTCAATACTGATTTTTCTAAGGTTTTATGGACTGACGAAATGAGAGTGAGTCTTTATGGGCCAGATGGATGGGCCCGTGGCTGGATTGGTAAAGGGCAGAGAGCTCCAGTCCGACTCAGACGCCAGCAAGGTGGAGGTGGAGTACTGGTTTGGGCTGGTATCATCAAAGATGAGCTTGTGGGGCCTTTTCGGGTTGAGGATGGAGTCAAGCTCAACTCCCAGTCCTACTGCCAGTTTCTGGAAGACACCTTCTTCAAGCAGTAGTACAGGAAGCAGTCTGCATCCTTCAAGAAAAACATGATTTTCATGCAGGACAATGCTCCATCACACGCGTCCAAGTACTCCACAGCGTGGCTGGCAAGAAAGGGTATAAAAGAAGAAAATCTAATGACATGGCCTCCTTGTTCACCTGATCTGAACCCCATTGAGAACCTGTGGTCCATCATCAAATGTGAGATTTACAAGGAGGGAAAACAGTACACCTCTCTGAACAGTGTCTGGGAGGCTCTGGTTGCTGCTGCACGCAATGTTGATGGCGAACAGATCAAAACACTGACAGAATCCATGGATGGCAGGCTTTTGAGTGTCCTTGCAAAGAAAGGTGGCTATATTGGTCACTGATTTGTTTTTGTTTTGTTTTTGAATGTCAGAAATGTATATTTGTGAATGTTGAGATGTTATATTGGTTTCACTGGTAAAAATAAATAATTGAAATGGGTATATATTTGTTTTTTGTTAAGTTGCCTAATAATTATGCACAGTAATAGTCACCTGCACACACAGATATCCCCCTGAAATAGCTATAACTAAAAACAAACTAAAAACTACTTCCAAAACTATTCAGCTTTGATATTACTGAGTTTTTTTGGGTTCATTGAGAACATGGTTGTTGTTCAATAATAAAATTAATCTTCAAAAATACAACTTGCCTAATAATTCTGCACTCCCTGTATCTTGCAGAGTAAAAGAATTAGACGTACTAGATGTACTTGACGTTGCTTGAGTGGGCATTAAAAGTTGTGACACTTGAGGAGAATTGGATGGCATAACCTGATTCTCTTCAGACTGAGAATCATCCCTAGACATACTTTTATCACTTAAAATATGTTCTTTGCGGGGGGCGGAGCCAACTAGCAACGAGAATGGACGCATCTTTGTAGAGCTCCTTCACATAAAATAATATGGTAGCTATTAACTAATCCTTAAGACTACAGAATACCCTACAAAAGTTGCTGGGATATTAGCGGTCTCACGAGCGGTGGGACATTACCAGAAACGAGCCTTATACCATCCTTTGGATGCTACAGGGAGTGCAGAATTATAAGGCAAGTTGTTCAGATCAGGTGAACAAGGAGGCCATGTCATTAGATTTTCTTCTTTTATACCCTTTCTTGCCAGCCACGCTGTGGAGTACTTGGACGCGTGTGATGGAGCATTGTCCTGCATGAAAATCATGTTTTTCTTGAAGGATGCAGACTTCTTCCTGTACTACTGCTTGAAGAAGGTGTCTTCCAGAAACTGGCAGTAGGACTGGGAGTTGAGCTTGACTCCATCCACAACCCGAAAAGGCCCCACAAGCTCATCTTTGATGATACCAGCCCAAACCAGTACTCCACCTCCACCTTGCTGGCGTCTGAGTTGGACTGGAGCTCTCTGCCCTTTACCAATCGAGCCACGGGCCCATCCATCTGGCCCATCAAGACTCACTCTGATTTCATCAGTCCATAAAACCTTAGAAAAATCAGTCTTGAGATATTTCTTGGCCCAGTCTTGACGTTTCAGCTTGTGTGTCTTTCAGCCTTTCTTACCTTGGCCATGTCTCTGAGTATTGCACACCTTGTGCTTTTGGGCACTCCAGTGATGTTGCAGCTCTGAAATATGGCCAAACTGGTGGCAAGTGGCATCTTGGCAGCTGCACGCTTGACTTTTCTCAGTTTATGGGCAGTTATTTTGCGCCTTGGTTTTTCCACACGCTTCTTGCGACCCTATTGACTATTTTGAATGAAACGCTTGATTGTTCGATGATCACGCTTCAGAAGCTTTGCAATTTTAAGAGTGCTGCATCCCTCTGCAAGATATCTCACTATTTTTGACTTTTCTGAGCCTGTCAAGTCCTTCTTTTGACCCATTTTGCCAAAGGAAAGGAAGTTACCTAATAATTATGCACACCTGATATAGGGTGTTGATGTCATTAGACCACACCCCTTCTCATTACAGAGATGCACATCACCTAATATGCTTAATTGGTACTAGGCTTTCGAGCCTATACAGCTTGGAGTAAGACAACATGCATAAAGAGGATGATGTGGTCAAAATACTCATTTGCCTAATAATTCTGCACTCCCTGTAGATCCTATTTGAATAAAGACACAGGCCTAAGTCGGAGGCTAGCAAACGCCACTGTTCTAAATTAACCCTCATGCGCTCTGGGAACTCTGCAGAACTGCAGGCTGCGGTCTAACTCAGGAGTGACATATGGGGTCAGAATTGTGTGGGTCTGATGCCTAGTGAGAGAGCTGAAGAAATAATTAGTACAAAATCTATCACTTATGTAGTCAATGACAAAATTCTTGAGGAAGTTGGAGGACTAAACTAGTGCGCAAGATTACACAGAGAGCCTCGCTAAAGATGGAGCACATTGTCTTCCTCCTAGAGAAGTTGTCTACTCGACTAGATCAACATCACATGGACTGCATCAATACACTATATGAGGAAGCTGACTCAAATCCCATAGACACGCGCGCTCCTTACACTGATGTTCGTGTGGCCCGGGGAAGCACTATGGGGCCCCGGTGTGGTATCCGGGTGGCTGACATCTGGAATTGTCAGCATACACAAGGAAGAGAGTCTGAGTTTGGCTTGGCTAGCATGGAGGAGGAAGGGGAAATAGTTGAGATTCCTCTTACATTTGGCACTGTAGAGGTGTGGGTGAACGACGATGTTGCTCATGATCTGGAAGATACGCAACAACATGGCCACCCAAGCAAACAATAAAAGTTAAGTTTTAAATTGCCTTGTCCTGGGCCCCTTACCTAGGTATCCATGGCCATTCATCCAGTATTTTGCTGTTGAGTGCTAAAAAGTACACTCTTTCATTTGCGGATTGCAATTGATTTTTCCTGTTTGCCTCTCTTAGTGTACAGCACCTAAGTCTCCGCACACATATCTTTTTGTTATTTCTCACATTCCATGAGAATAGGATAAATTGTGGGACACAGCAATCGTAGTGACGTTGTCTTTTTTCTTCTTTTTTGTTCTTTAAAGCAATCAGATCAGCCTGCATAAACCCCTGGATGATAACGGCGCCTACAAGGTACAAATGGTAGGGGTTTATGATCACAGATGGCCAGATCCCTCGGATGTTCTACAGCTATCTTCGTGGGCTGTGAATGAACTTTCTCCCCTGAATACCTGGCGTACTTTTGTAGCATTAATAAAATCTGGTGTAGGGTAAAGGAGCCCTATCATTATAGAAATGTTGGCACCAGAATGGGACTCTGAATTATACAAACTAGTACTCATACTTGATGGTCTAAGGACTTGAAACAAAGGGGCTAACTGCTTATAAAATGTTGTATTCTGAGCTCTCTCTCCCTATGGTACAGCAAATATGGTACAGCAAATATTACACTAAATAGTTCAGGATTGTTTTTTTTTTTTTTCTTTTCCTTAAAGTCTAGCTGGAATTGTTATTGTTTTATGGCATGTCTCCTATTCATTGTTGTGCATCAAATGTTAAACGTATGCTCCTAGTTTTTAGAGGAGAGGATTATATTAGTTTATGTTTATGTTTAGTGCCAGACTTGCCTCACGATCCACCTAGATTCATATTTATTTTTTGGGTTGGGAATGTCGTGAAACATAAAAATAGACATAAAGTTGTAATGTACATAGAATTGTACTAGAAAGTTTATTCCTGTTTTATATACTGAACCCTTGCACTTGACAAAGTGCTACAAATATTCTCTTATACTAACAAAAAGTAGGGAAATTATTGGTTCCCTCTGATATAGATGATAGGTTTAGCTATGTGTTTACCTTAAGCTTCAACATTACCTTCATTAAAAGTAAGGAGTTCAAGACCTATTAGTTTCTTCCTAACTTAGTCAAACATTTAGTTCATACAAGTATAATCAATGCTTGCTCTTAGTGTGATATTATATAGTCCTTACTATTTTATACAATTTTCTCCCCCCCCCCCTCACATCACATGACTAAGTATACTTAGTCCCTATTTGCCCTCCTTGGTGAATATCTAGCGGTTTTAATCTGCTCCTGATATTAATTGTGTTTTATATTTATCTTATGGAAGCTAATGGTACAATTAATACCTTGTACAGTACTTTTCAGGGGAAAATTTACCTTTCAACTAAGGTAATTATCTGCATATGACAGACTAAAGTTTCATCCTATTAGGAAGCAGATCCTGATAAAAAGGTACTATAGTAATATATCATAAAAATGAAAAATTACGAGGTATCAATGTTAATCATACCATATATATGTTTGGGACAGTCTAACATTGAAGTATGTTATATCTGACATGGAATGACTGTCATGGCTTACTTGTGTTATCAGATGTGTTTGTCTAGAAGTAACTTATATTTCAGTTTATATTTGATTATTGTCTTGCTAAATACCTCAATAAAAAACTTTGATTTAAAAAAAAAAAAAATGTTCTTTCCAATGTAAGGCCCTTTCAATACATGAGGGACGCATCTTAAGTGGGGGTTCCACAATGGCTTCTAAACACATAGAACATTGACTTTCCTCAATGTCAGACAAGTTGAACAGGCTAGTAATAACCACAAAAAGTCCTGAAAATACTTTATTTAGTGAAAAAAACAACAATCTGAAAAAACGGTACTGCGCCTTTAAGAGTAAAAAAGCATACAAGTTTTCCAAAACTGTCTTAAAATGTAATAAATATCACAATTTTTGCATATATGTGTTTAATCTTGTCAGCTAAGATTGCACCACAAGTAAGGAAAAGTTAACTCTTTATAGAAAAAAATGTTATTCAAAAAACGTTTATTAAAAGTAATAAATCAACCCCCTGCACCTCGCCACAGCTCTGCTGTGGAGCCTACCTGCCCTCAGGGGTCTGTAAGACACACTATCTCTAAATCTGCTGCCTAGGCCCACCGGAGCTGGAGCTTGCTGTCTTCAGAATCATTTCAACGGCGCATCTGAGGCGCGAAAATAGGCCCTGCCCATCAATATCGATGTGTCTCATGACTAATGGAAACTGCTGTAAAGCGGTCTAGCAAACTAGCCATGTGGGTTTTCAAATAACCCATCCATTAAGGAAAGCCATGTGAACCCTTATAGTGCCATCAGCCACAAAAAAATGTTTGTATATAAAAACGTTAACCATGCCCAAAACATGAAAACGTTTTGCCCACAAAACATTATGATAACAGTGTCAACCAAATTGTTCCATAATAAACAGGTTCCAGTAATACCCCCTCCTTTACATGTAGGATTACTGCTTACCCCTTCCCTTAAGGGAACTATGTCAGCCAGTTCTGAAATACCACAGTCTCTTCAGAAAAAAACGACTGAACATACCTCAATGATTGTAGCATGAAAAACGTTCCTCACACTGAAGCTTCTCAAGAAATCCTCAGCCATTCTGTGGGAACTACTCTGGATCTTAGTGACAACTGCTAAGATCATCAGTCTCCAGGCAGAAATCTTCATCCATCTGCTGCCTGAGAAAAAATAGCACTCACCGGTACCATTTAAAATAAAAAAGTCTTGCTTGAAGAAAATAAAAACTATCATTTTATCACCTCTTTCACTTTACCTCTTCCTATTACTTAGTATAGGCAAAGAGAATGACTGGGGGGTGGAGTCAAGGGAGGAGCTATATAGACAGCTCTGCTGTGGTGCTCTTTGCCACTTCCTGTTTGCAGGAGGATAACATCCCACAAGTAAGGATGAATCCGTGGACTCGTCGTATCTAGTAGAAGAAATAGCATGGTGTAACATGAACTACTGTAATAAATGTGATACATTTCATACGTCCTATGAGTACTTGCTTTAACTATGTGAAAGTTTTGCTTTTGCGATATTCAGAAATAAGTGCTGTTTTTTTGCTATCATTTGACCAATTATAAATATATATTGTTATTTACACGTATATTTTCCTGCATGTATATGACATTTACATACCCTTATAGGTTTATAGTCTATATTTGCTGAAAGGCAGTCTGATGATTTTTACACCAGCTTGTATCTTCACTTCTATTGCAAACAGCGCTTGTCATGAGCACCAACATTGGTAATTCAGATAATTCACCTAAAAAGAAAGCATGGCAGCTTTTTTTTATATATATATCAAAATAACAAGAGTATTGCATTTAGCAATGATACTTTTTTTATTGACTAACTATACATTTATAAGTTCACAAGCTTTCAGAAGAGTATAAAGTCTGAAGCAATACTGACCAATATCAGACTTGATAAAGGAAGGAACTCTTCCGAAAGCTTTTCAATTTATAAAGGTATAGTTAGTCCAATAAAAAAGTATCATTGCTCAATGCAATACTCTTGTTATTTTGATATCTAAATCTCTGGACTAACACTGCTAATCCAATCAACGTATATATATATATATATATATATATATATATACACTGTATGTTTATATATGTGTACATATGTATTTATGTATTTATATGTGTATATATGTATAGATATATAGACATATATATATAAGTGCATTGGAGCCCTTTGCAGTCAAGTAGCTAAAAACATGTAAAAATCATATTTATGCAATATTATTTTTTTTATAAAGTGTTTAACTATGTATTTATTGTAGATTTATCACATTCCAAGTTCTTCATACAAGGGACTATATTCTAAGTATTTATAAATAGATATTACTATATCTGTTTACATTTATACCTACAATATATATCATTATATCTATATATCTATCTATTTATATACTGTATGTATATATATATATATATATATATATATATATATATATATATATATATATATATATATAATGCTTACATAAATGCACTAGGTGGATTTATAATTCACACAGAAAAACTTGGCCATTGGGCTTACGATCGCTGCTTCTTAACTTCTGTTTCCGGCAAGCCAGAAACTACGAGGGTAGATTGCAGCATCTGCTGCTTAAAAAATCTACCCCTATGAGTGAATACGCTAACGTAGTCATGATCTTTGAAGTTCGGCTTTTTGTGCACATTGTGTTAGCTCTTGTGCAAATACTTTTTACTTTCAATTTGTAATACGCAAGCGACTTGACGCAAAGTTAACACGTGAGACTGATAAATTGCACTCTACACGTAATCAAGCCCTTTATAGGGAAATATTTTTTCGTTTAATATCCCTTTAATGTAATTGGCTTTGGAACCTGCACCTACCTATAGAGAGACACATTGCGTTGGTCTGATAACCTTCCCATAAGCTTTGAGTTAGGTGGTGAAGGTGCTCTGAAAATAAAGTTTTAAGTTTGAGCACCCACCTAATTGGCATCTTATCTGAATTCAGATAACTTAGTACTTCATGCACTGTATTCATACACAATTATCAAAATAACACATGTTCAAAGATCATTATAAAATATAAATATAAAAATGATGTTTTAGTACATTCAACATTCAATAGATCCCTATAAATGTTTCCTTGTATTTCAATTATGTTTATAGCGCTGCAGAATCTGTTGGTGCTCTACAAATAACTGATAATAATAATAATAATTCAATATACCAAAATGTCAATGTGCAGTTTTTAGACAGGCAGGCAAAGAGACAAACAGACTAAAAGACAGACTGATAGATTGACAGATACCCTTATTTCATTTTAGTTCATCTCTCCTATAAAAGCAACTTTGATAAAATCAAAATTGTTTGACATAAGAGGGAATAAATACTTACTGTATGCACAGCCATAGACCTCCATTCTGAGCCCAATTCTCCCTTTGGGATTCCATTCAAGAGGAACTATCCGCAAGAATCTTGCTTTAATTGAGTGTTGGAACTTGTGCTGTACAATACTGTCGGCATTTATGTTTCCTGAGAATGTCTGTAAAAATAAAGCAAAAAGAAACAAAATTACAATTGTTCCCAATATAAAGATTATAATCAGTGCACATCTTCCAGGGTAAAATAATGCAAAATGGCACATTGTATTTGCCCTTGTCTGATTAAGAATAATCTAAAACACTGCAGGATGTCATAAAAATCACAGCATCTGCATTTCTAACATGTGGCATCTATATTCTGTTGATTTAAAATGACCTTTAACAAAAATAGTCTTTGCTTTAACCTGCACAAAAATCTCCTTTTAACAGGTTTGCAAAGTGTTGGCAGGAATACATAGCAGAGCCCAGCTAGTTGTCAGAATTGCAGATAGCAGAGCAGAGAGATGCAGGAAAAATTGGTTTTATCACAGTAAATTAGTTTTCTTTTAGATTATTAGGATGGGAATGAATCTGATTTTTTTTCTGTGCATTTCAACAATATGTTTTGACAACCAACTGAATGACAATGGTAGTGAAACAATGTGATTGTACAAATTAATGATGGTTTTAACGAGCATATACTGACATTGCCTAGTTTCACTATTCCTTTGTCAAAGAATGCTATACAAATTAATTGACAGATCTTGTTTATATACTGCCTGAAGAAATTTTGAATCTATTCTAAAAAAAATCCACAGATGTTCTAGATATGTTGTCACTACATGCAGGCATTTACCGTACCTACATTTTTTAAAGGTTTTTAACTGTAATTGCAGAAAAAACTTTCATAACTAGAGCTAATTTCATTATTTACATATTAATACATAATCTGTGCTCACTCAATTTAACCCACTATGGGCCAGATTACAAGTGTTGCGCTAAATATTTTTGTTGCTCGCTCGCAGTCACTGCTGAAAGTAAACTTTTGACGCAAGCAGGTTTGCGATTATATAAAAATTATAAAAAGTTGATAGTGAGTTGTTTAACTACTGGAATTTGGATATTGCGACCACATTAACTTTACCTCACCATTGACTTTAATGGAGCATGCTTTAAAAATAAAACTAACACTTATCGCTTGCGAGTTAATTTAACACTGCATCAGAAATACAATGTTAAACCCAAAGGTAGTTATGAATATTTTACATTCCAATGTTCTTTTTATTTAATATATATATATATATATATATATATATATATATATATATAAATATATATACAAAAATTATTGGGGAGTAGGATAATATAATTTATAGAAAATATACATGGGTGCAGACCCTGATGCACATATAGATTCACTTTTTCAATAGAGAGAAACACGAAAAGGACACAGTAGTGTCCTCACCAAAGAAAGACAGGGATTTCAGCACTCCAAAAAATTTAACTCTTTAATAAGAAATATCCATAAAGTATTCAAATGAAAAATGGTGCTCCCCACCCCAGCGCAACCTGATCAGCGGCTGTGCCCCCTAAATCAAACCACACATAGATAGTTAATAAATGAGTTTTATTACAAGTGCGAATAAAAATCAAGTGTTTCAAAATGTAAAGAACACATAGAAAAAGCTGGCCAGCTCACATTGGTTGCTAACGATGCAATAATAATAACCTTAAATATAGTTATAGCAAAGTTATTTGGCAACACCCCAAACCAGTGGGTAGCCCTGTGAATACACAGGAATCTGCTACCATGGATATAGGAGGGGATCCATGCAAAATAACTAAGAAGACAGCAACAAGTATTGGCAACACCTCTCTCAGAGGATAACCCAAACTGATTGGTTATATGTTATCATGAGGTAAGTACCTGAGGATCTATGCCTAATACTTCTAAATATAAGCAAAAAAGTACATGTAAGTTGTTATGACATGTAAGGCTTATTTTACACTTTCGTACTAATGGACAATACCCTTACCAGAGGATAGCACCAATATAATAAAATGTTCCAGCTACCATAGTAAACCATATACGGGATCTATGTCCATAGAATACTACTAGCGTAATCACAGCAAGTATGAACCATTAGCATAAAATGTATCAAGCAGGCAAAAAAGGGAAACATATTAAAGAGTTACTTGTACTTCATTGCAACATATAGTGAAAAATGTTGCAAACAGAGATTACTCTGTTACTTGGTTTCTCAAGGAGTGTATTCCATTTAGAAAGTTAGACTCGATAGTCCAAAGATACTTATCAAGTGACTCCTGGATATTCGGTTCTCCGTTACATCCTTATGTCATCGCCTGATCTGGATACAGCAACTTGCTTCTTATGGGGATTCCCAGACTGTATTTACAGCTAATATGGCTCCAGAAAGCTGTGTTTAACATTTGCATCGAGCAAACAAGATGAAGCTTGATTCCCAGCTGTGCGATAGTGACGTTCCACGCCAACGGCCGTTTCACCCCCACGTGACTTAGACGTCATTGGGGCTTCCTCAGGGCGTATGATTCAAAGTCCCATACTCGTTCTATTTAAATTCAGCCCTACTCCTGGATTGGTGAAAATATTTAGCGATAATTAGCACAACATATGTTTGTATGCTGCACATAATAAAAGAAAAAACAAGCAAAATAAACTCATATTCTAAATTACGTTAATTCAGTATTTGCAATTGCTCCAAAGTTGTATACACAGCACTTGTCTAAGAGTAGCAACAGTAATATTGGCACTTGCTTAATATTTAAGCTTAATTAAAACCATTTCATTCCGCCTCCAGTACAGCGGATGCAGTAAAGGACGAGCATTAGGAAAACTCACATATTTATCACAGTCCCCAATATAATAGCAATTGGAACTATAAAGTCCATGAAAAAGATGTATTTTTTCAACTTGCTATTACGTATTGAAAACAATATTCATATTAGAGTGAATAAAGGAGTGAAAGTTAATTATTTACACATTGCTAGAGGAAAGGTTAGTTATTTACACATTGCTACAGGAAAATAGATAGACAGTAAGAGAGTAACCTACAGTTATTTATTCATTCAATTCTTACAATTTTGAATGGATTATGATATTAAATAATATTAAAGAAAAGGGGCAAAGTCTAATTTTTCGTTTAGTCCTTTTGGTGATAGAGTTTTTAATCTATATATCCAAGCTACCTCTTTTCTAAGTAATAGATTGTCTATATCACCACCTCTACCATGAAGAGAGCATTTCTCAATGCCTATTACTTTGAGGTCATCCACTGAACAGTTGTGACAAAGTTTAAAGTGTAAAGCTATATTACTGTTAATATTTCCTTCCTTAGCATTAGCGATATCATTACGATGTTCTGTAATTCTATATTTCAAGATTCTCTTAGTTTTTCCTGTATAGTATAGGGGGCACGGGCAATACAGTAGATATATTACATTGTCAGATTTACAATTTATAAATTGTCTAATTTCAAATATTTTATCACCAGTACTAAATTGTTTGGTTTTAACCAAAAATTTACAAAATACGCAATTACCACATTGAAAACAACCTTGTAATTTTTGTCATTTTTCTAGCCAATTTTGTGCTTTTGGATTGATTGAAAAATCACTTTTTACTTTTACTTTTTACTGGTGATAAAATATTTGAAATGGGCCCGTGGCTGGATTGGTAAAGGGCAGAGAGCTCCAGTCCGACTCAGACGCTAGCAAGGTGGAGGTGGAGTACTGGTTTGGGCTGGTATCATCAAAGATGAGCTTGTGGGGCCTTTTCGGGTTGAGGGTGGAGTCAAGCTCAACTCCCAGTCCTACTGCCAGTTTCTGGAAGACACCTTCTTCAAGCAGTGGTACAGGAAGAAGTCTGCATCCTTCAAGAAAAACATGATTTTCATGCAGGACAATGCTCCATCACACGCGTCCAAGTACTCCACAGCGTGGCTGACAAGAAAGGGTATAAAAGAAGAAAATCTAATGACATGGCCTCCTTGTTCACCTGATCTGAACCCCATTGAGAACCTATGGTCCATCATCAAATGTGAGATTTACAAGGAGGGAAAACAGTACACCTCTCTGAACAGTGTCTGGGAGGCTGTGGTTGCTGCTGCACGCAATGTTGATGGTGAACAGATCAAAACACTGACAGAATCCATGGATGGCAGGCTTTTGAGTGTCCTTGCAAAGAAAGGTGGCTATATTGGTCACTGATTTGTTTTTTGTTTTGTTTTTGAATGTCAGAAATGTATATTTGTGAATGTTGAGATGTTATATTGGTTTCACTGGTAAAAATAAATAATTGAAATGGGTATATATTTGTTTTTTGTTAAGTTGCCTAATAATTATGCACAGTAATAGTCACCTGCACACACAGATATCCCCCTAAAATAGCTAAAACTAAAAACAAACTAAAAACTACTTCCAAAACTATTCAGCTTTGATATTAATGAGTTTTTTGGGTTCATTGAGAACATGGTTGTTGTTCAATAATAAAATTAATCCTCAAAAATACAACTTGCCTAATAATTCTGCACTCCCTGTATTTTCCTGTAGCAATGTGTAAATAACTAACCTTTCCTCTAGCAATGTGTAAATAATTAACTTTCACTCCTTTATTCACTCTAATATGAATATTGTTTTCAATACGTAATAGCAAGTTGAAAAAATACATCTTTTTCATGGACTTTATAGTTCCAATTGCTATTATATTGGGGACTGTGATAAATATGTGAGTTTTCCTAATGCTCGTCCTTTACTGCATCCGCTGTACTGGAGGCGGAATGAAATGGTTTTAATTAAGCTTAAATATTAAGCAAGTGCCAATATTACTGTTGCTACTCTTAGACAAGTGCTGTGTATACAACTTTGGAGCAATTGCAAATACTGAATTAACGTACTTTAGAATATGAGTTTATTTTGCTTGTTTTTTCTTTTATTATGTGCAGCATACAAACATATGTTGTGCTAATTATCGCTAAATATTTTCACCAATCCAGGAGTAGGGCTGAATTTAAATAGAACGAGTATGGGACTTTGAATCATACGCCCTGAGGAAGCCCCAATGACGTCTAAGTCACGTGGGGGTGAAACGGCCGTTGGCGTGGAACGTCACTATCGCACAGCTGGGAATCAAGCTTCATCTTGTTTGCTCGATGCAAATGTTAAACACAGCTTTCTGGAACCATATTAGCTGTAAATACAGTCTGGGAATCCCCATAAGAAGCAAGTTGCTGTATCCAGATCAGGCGATGACATAAGGATGTAACGGAGAACCGAATATCCAGGAGTCACTTGATAAGTATCTTTGGACTATCGAGTCTAACTTTCTAAATGGAATACACTCCTTGAGAAACCAAGTAACAAAGTAATCTCTGTTTGCAACATTTTTCACTATATGTTGCAATGAAGTAGAAGTAACTCTTTAATATGTTTCCCTTTTTTGCCTGCTTGATACATTTTATGCTAATGGTTCATACTTGCTGTGATTACGCTAGTAGTATTCTATGGACATAGATCCCGTATATGGTATATGGTGCTATCCTCTGGTAAGGGTGTTGTCCATTAGTACGAAAGTGTAAAATAAGCCTTACATGTCATAACAACTTACATGTACTTTTTTGCTTATATTTAGAAGTATTAGGCATAGATCCTCAGGTACTTACCTCATGATAACATATAACCAATCAAAAATAGAAAAAGATGAAGCACTAGTCGTTCTAGTGTGAATAAAAGTCCAATCTTTATTTCTCAATTAAAACATCACAGGAAATGTGTTTATTATTGTATGTATTTTATTTAATTATTCAAATAGCATATTGCATTATTCCATTATTGTTATATCCATGTATGCATTTATGTACGATTATACTAGCATGAATATAGATTATTTACATACCGATGCTATATATATTTTATATATTTTCTATAAATATGTGCATACTTGTTTATATTATATTACTATTATCTATGACATAGTCGTGAACATATGAGTATGTGCTGTATATTTTTCAATATGCACTAGATACATATATATATATCTATATATTTTTGAGCCTGCATAAATGAACTGATCATCTGTGATCATTATTTCCTAATGCCTCACTCTATGTTAACAAGGTCAAATCTCTGATCAGGTCTAGATAAATGTTAGTAAGAGGTTAAATTATGTGAGGGAGTAGATTCACACTCCCACCAACATTGAGTTTGGAAACCCCTTTAAATATGTACAATTTTAAGTGGCTGCAGGATTATGATTACGGCACTCTGCCGAAACTAGTCAACCAGCCTGCACCTTCTTACCCTTTGCTGTGATGTTTTAATTGAGTAATAAAGATTGGACTTTTATTCACACTAGGACGACTACTGCTTCATCTTTTCTATTTTTGTTCTCTTTGGGATTACAAGGAGTCCCTCAATTGGCAGCAGTTTTCCTTAGTTCCTCACACACAAGCGAAATCAAGTGGATCAGTGGTTTTCATTTTTCGAGTTTTCTGGGAACCTGATTGGCTGACCGCGACACACCCCCGGCTTCACAGGCCCCCGATGACGTCACACGCTACGCTACGGAGTTCCGTAAGTCTGGTACTGTAGGGGATCCGGAGTTAAGCAAATCCTTGCAGGGGAACCGGCAGTTCAGCCGTTGTTTGTCCCCACTTAGGAGCACGCTTCTGAAGTATTCCTCACTACCGGACACGGACCACAGCGAATCATTAAGGCAGAAGGGTGAGTTTTGAATTTCACCCTATTCTGCAACAGTGGATGCCTGAAAGGACTGGGGCATATATGAATTATAGTTCCTGATTGAAGGGGGTGTGTTGTGTTACTATTTACAGCCTTGGTATATGTGGTTTCTATTACTCATCACTGATGTCCTGGCTTTGAGTGCTACCATCCTATTGAATGTGACTTTATATCTGGGACAGTTTCTCTCATTATATAACCAATCAGTTTGGGTTATCCTCTGAGAGAGGTGTTGCCAATACTTGTTGCTGTCTTAGTTATTTTGCATGGATCCCCTCCTATATCCATGGTAGCAGATTCCTGTGTATTCACAGGGCTACCCACTGGTTTGGGGTGTTGCCAAATAACTTTGCTATAACTATATTTAAGGTTATTATTATTGCATCGTTAGCAACCAATGTGAGCTGGCCAGCTTTTTCTATGTGTTCTTTACATTTTGAAACACTTGATTTTTATTCGCACTTGTAATAAAACTCATTTATTAACTATCTATGTGTGGTTTGATTTAGGGGGCACAGCCGCTGATCAGGTTGCGCTGGGGTGGGGAGCACCATTTTTCATTTAAATACTTTATGGATATTTCTTATTAAAGAGTTAAATTTTTTGGAGTGCTGAAATCCCTGTCTTTCTTTGGAGAGGACACTACTGTGTCCTCTTCGTGTTTCTCTCTATTGAAATAGTGAATATATATTTTAAAATATTAAGAACATTTTCTTAATATTGAGTACTGCACTGTACTAATGAGGTACTTACAAGTTAGTAAGTGTGAATTAATTTAGTTATAGCATAGGT
Organism: Bombina bombina; assembly: GCF_027579735.1. NCBI lineage: Eukaryota > Metazoa > Chordata > Amphibia > Anura > Bombinatoridae > Bombina > Bombina bombina. Next base: position 318,180,766 of record NC_069499.1, on the reverse strand, counting down.
GGATGAGCTATTCATTTCACCTGTAATTATTAAGTATAGTGTTTGCATTAAGGTCTACTTTAAATATTTGTTTTCCCTGTTACCTTTAGAAAGCTATTTTTTACCTTATTTTTGTACTGTTTTTTTATTCAAAATTTTACTAAATAATGGCTGCATTTCTGTGCCAGTGCCAAATTAGTTAAACTCATACGGCTAGATTACGAGTCTTGCGTTAGGCATAAAAAGCAACGTTGGCCGGTCTCAACGCTGCTTTTTAACGCCCGCTGGTATTAAGAGTCTTGCCAGACTTGGCCAGACTTGGAAATACCGCAAATCCACTTACGTATATTCCGTATCTTATTTTTCCAATGGGACTTGCATAGCGCCGGTATTACAAGTCTGCCAAAAAGTGAGCGGTACGCCCTCTCCTGTCAAGACTGGTACCGCATTTTAAAGTCAGTAGTTAAGAGTTTTACACTACAATGCCGTGGCATAAAACTCTTAAATAAAGTGCTAAAAAGTACACTAAAACCCATAAACTACCTATTAACCCCTAAACCGAGCCCCCCCCCCACATCGCAAACACTAAAATTAAATTTTTAACCCCTAATCTGCCGAACCGGACATCGCCGCCACTATAATAAATATATTAGCCCCTAAACTGCCGCACTTCCACCTCACAAACATTAGTTAAATATTATTAACCCCTAATCTGCCGTCCCCAATTAGCCATTAGGATTGAGCTTGCATTCTATTGGCTAATTGGATATGCCAATAGGATTGAACTTCAATCCTATTTGCTGATTGCATCAGCCAATAGTATTTTTTCTATCTTAATTCCGATTGGCTGATAGAATTCTATCAGCCAATCGGAATTTAAGGGACGCCATCTTGGATGACGTCACTGAAAGGTATCTTTCTTCTTTGTTAGCGGTCGATTGAAGAGGAAGCTCTGTGTCGGATGTCTTGAAGATGGACCCGCTCCGCGCCGGATGGATAAAGATAGAAGATGCCGTCTGGATGAAGACTTTTGCCCGTCTGGAGGACCACTTCGCCCGGCTTGGATGAAGATTTCTCCCGGCTTCGTTGAGGACTTCGGCCCGGTTGGGTGAAGACTTCTCCTGGTAAGGTGATCTTCAAGGCGTTAGTGTTAGGTTTTTTTAAGGGGAATTGGGTGGGTTTTAGAGTAGGGTTGGTTGTGTGGGTGGTGGGTTTTAATGTTGGGGGGGGATTTGTAATTTTTTTACAGGTAAGAGAGCTGATTACTTTGGGGCAATGCCCCGCAAAAGGCCCTTTTAAGGGCTATTTGTAATTTAGTGTAGGGTAGGGCTTTTTTATTTGGGGGGGGGCTTTTTATTTTGTTAGGGGGATTAGATTAGGTGTAATTAGTTTAAAAATATCTGTAATTTAGTGTTTGTTTGTTTTTGTACTTTAGATAATTTTATTTAATTGTATTTAATTGAATTTAAATTAGGGAATTAATTTAATTATAGTGTAGTGTAATTGTAACTTAGGTTAGGTTTTATTTTACAGGTAAATTTGTATTTATTTTAACTAGGTAGTTAGTAAATAGCTAATAACTATTCAATAACTATTCTACCTAGTTAAAATAAATATAAACTTGCCTGTAAAATAAAAATAAACCCTACGATAGCTACAATGTAACTATTAGTTATATTGTAGCTAGCATAGGGTTTATTTTACAGGTAAGTATTTATTTTTAAATAGGAATAATTTAATTAATTATAGTAATTTTATTTAGATTTATTTAAATTATATTTAAGTTAGGGGGTGTTAGGGTTAGGGTTAGACTTAGGTTTAGGGGTTAATACATTTAGTATAGTGGCAGCGACGTTGGGGACGGCAGATTAGGGGTTAATAAATGTAGGTAGGTGACGTCAATGTTAGGGCCGGCAGATTAGGGGTTAATAATATTTAACTAATGTTTGCAAGGCGGGAGTGTGGCGGTTTAGGTGTTAATATGTTTATTATAGTGGCGGCGACATTGGGGGCAGCAGATTAGGGGTTAATAAATGTAGGTAGGTGGGGCCGACATTGGGGACAGCAGATTAGGGGTTAATAAATATAATGTAGGCATCGGCGATGTTGGGGGCAGCAGATTAGGGTTTCATAAGTATAATGTAGGTGGCGACGGTGTCCGGAGTGGCAGATTAGGGGTTAATAATATAATGTAGGTGTCGGCAATGTCGGGGGCAGCAGATTAGGGGTTAATAAGTGTAAGATTAGGGGTGTTTAGACTCGGGTTCATGTTAGGGTGTTAGGTGTAGACATAAAATGTATTTCCCCATAGGAATCAATGGGGCTGCGTTAAGGAGCTGTACGCTGCTTTTTGGCAGGTGTTAGACTTTTTTTTCAGCCGGCTCTCCCTGTTGATTCCTATAGGGAAATAGTGCACGAGCACGTTACACCAGCTCACCGCTAACGTAAGCAGCACTGGTATTGGAGTGTGGTAAGGAGCAAAATTTTGCTCAACGCTCACTTCTTGTCTGGCTTGTAAAAACCCGTAATACCAGCGCTGTCTGTAAGTGAGCGGTGAGCATAAACTGCTTGTTAGAACCGCATAGCCTCTAACGCAAAACTCATAATCTAGCTGATACATTTTAATAACATTTATATAAACAACCATTATTTTTGTTTATCTAATTTTAATGCCATTAAAAAGTCACACTTTTTATTTAATTATTATTAAGATTTCTTCTTAAAATGTAGTGCATTGTTCTTCATCCTTTAGAATGTGTGCCTATATAGTTATACAAGGTCAAAAAAATGGTTAGGTTGCACATTTTAAATATATTTCTTAACAAATTATTAATACAAAAAAACACATCTTGACATAAGCAATATTACTATGACAAATTCTGCCACAAAAAATAAACCAGATATCCCAAGTGCAGACATTGTATGCATTAAAATGAGTAATTAAAGGAACATGATATCCAAATGTTTAAGCACATGAAAGTGATTCAGCATAGCTGTAAAAAGCTGACTAGTAATTATCACCTGGAACATCTCTATGTATAAAAGAAAGATATGTCACCTCAAATTTCCTAAGTATTCACACCCCACTGTAAAGAGACTTTAAGCAGCCAGTCAGGATGCTTGTCCCAGGACAAGCTAGGGAGTGTGCATCTGTCATGTGCAGGCACAGTCATGTTATTTTCCTATTTAGTTTAAGTACATTCTATGATATCTCATGAGATTTCAGTAAAACCTCATAAGGTCACAGCAAAGGCAAAGCATTATCTCAGCACTGCTGACGCTAATTGGCTATTGTTTTTTTTTTCCAACTTGCAGCTGGACAGTAGCTGAAGTGTAACTGTTTACACAGCACTTACTCTGGTGAGTTGATGACATTTTGAGGTAAAATATCTTCCTTTTTTACATAGAGATGCTCAAGTGATATTATGAGTAGTATGTCCCTTTAAATAGCAAAAGTAGCGCTCACAAAAATATTCTTTACAATATCTTCAATGTAAAGTAAACTGAAAGGGACAGGGAGACCCAGGATTTTATTTCATGATTTGGATAGAACATACAATTTTAAACAACTTCCCAGTTTACGTCTATTATAAATTCTATTGTTATCCTTTGCTGAAGAATTAGCATTGCACTACTTGCATTTGGATTAACACATCTAGTTAGTCAGTCACAAGAGACAAATGTGTGCAGGCACCAATTGGCAGCTAGCTCCCACTAGTGTAGAAAATGTACATATGTTTTTCAACAAGGCATACCAAGAGAACATAGTACATTTGATAATAAAGTGTCTTAAAATCTGATTCTTGCAAGTTTAATGTTAACTTTCGTATCCCTTTAAATCCGCACATAAAAAGTCCCAGCTCTGAGTGATAATCTATATCGGTCACTCTATTACACAGTAATGCTACACTTTCAAGGCTCATCCACAATCAGACTACACTGGTAGCAAAATAATAATCTCTTTGTCATGAATAATGTCCAAAACAAAGGGACTTTAGGGAGTGTGAAGCTGCACAAAGCTTATTCCACCACCTGGCAGCTTCTGTCAGAGAGGTCTTACACAGGATCATAGGGGTAATAAGCAGGTTTATGCTGATCCGCTGCACACCAAACTCATATACAAAGAGGACTTAGCCACAGGGAGCAGACAAGAGGCCATTTTGTAACTACAGTGTAACATTAACACTTTTCCTTCCAGTAACAAATAATGAAGCCAGCAAAAATCATAAAATAATAAAAGCCATTAGAAGGGCAGAAAGGACAACATCGTATTAATGTGGAGAGAATCCCATTTGGAAGTTTTATATAAAGTATAATTAACTCCCAATATACTCACAAAATGAATCTAAACAGATCAGATGACAGAAAAAAATGGCCGATCTATACACCTATTTCTACTGCTGCCCCCGATTAATTGTCTACTACTGGCTCTCTAACATTCAAATTTATAAGGTTATTTTTACATAGTTTTTTTCCTCTTAGATCAACACGATGATAAAGACAATTTTAATTTGATTAATACAGTTATTCTGTTAGGCCTAGATTTAGAGTTCGGCGGTAAAAGGGCTGTTAACGCTCCGCGGGTTTTTTTCTGGCCGCACCATAAATTTAACTCTGGTATCGAGAGTTCAAACAAATGCTGCGTTAGGCTCCAAAAAAGGAGCGTAGAGCATTTTTACCGCAAATGCAACTCTCGATACCAGAGTTGCTTACGGACGCGGCCGGCATCAAAAACGTGCTCGTGCACGATTCTCCCATAGGAAACAATGGGGCTGTTTGAGCTGAAAAAAAACCTAACACCTGCAAAAAAGCAGCGTTCAGCTCCTAACGCAGCCCCATTGTTTCCTATGGGGAAACACCTCCTAAGTCTGCACCTAACACCCTAACATGTACCCCGAGTCTAAACACCCCTAACCTTACACTTATTAACTCCTAATCTGCCGCCCCCGCTATCGCTGACCCCTGCATTACACTTTTAACCCCTAATCTGCCGCTCCGTAAACCGCCGCCACCTACGTTATCCCTATGTACCCCTAATCTGCTGCCCTAACATCGCCGACCCCTATGTTATATTTATTAACCCCTAATCTGCCCCCCACAACGTCGCCGACACCTGCCTACACTTATTAACCCCTAATCTGCCGAGCGGACCTGAGCGCTACTATAATAAAGTTATTAACCCCTAATCCGCCTCACTAACCCTATCATAAATAGTATTAACCCCTAATCTGCCCTCCCTAACATCGCCGACACCTACCTTCAATTATTAACCCCTAATCTTCCGATCGGAGCTCACCGCTATTCTAATAAATGGATTAACCCCTAAAGCTAAGTCTAACCCTAACACTAACACCCCCCTAAGTTAAATATAATTTTTATCTAACGAAATAAATTAACTCTTATTAAATAAATGATTCCTATTTAAAGCTAAATACTTACCTGTAAAATAAATCCTAATATAGCTACAATATAAATTATAATTATATTATAGCTATTTTAGGATTAATATTTATTTTACAGGCAACTTTGTAATTATTTTAACCAGGTACAATAGCTATTAAATAGTTAAGAACTATTTAATAGTTACCTAGTTAAAATAATAACAAATTTACCTGTAAAATAAATCCTAACCTAAGATATAATTAAACCTAACACTACCCTATCAATAAAATAATTAAATAAACTACCTACAATTACCTACAATTAACCTAACACTACACTATCAATAAATTAATTAAACACAATTGCTACAAATAAATAAAATTAAATAAACTATCTAAAGTACAAAAAATAAAAAAGAACTAAGTTACAGAAAATAATAAAATATTTACAAACATAAGAAAAATATTACAACAATTTTAAACTAATTACACCTACTCTAAGCCCCCTAATAAAATAACAAAGCCCCCCAAAATAAAAAATTCCCTACCCTATTCTAAAATACAAATATTACAAGCTCTTTTACCTTACCAGCCCTGAACAGGGCCCTTTGCGGGGCATGCCCCAAGAATTTCAGCTCTTTTGCCTGTAAAAAAAACCATACAATACCCCCCCCCAACATTACAACCCACCACCCACATACCCCTAATCTAACCCAAACCCCCCTTAAATAAACCTAACACTACCCCCCTGATGATCTTCCTACCTTGTCTTCACCATGCCAGGTTCACCGATCCGTCCTGGCTCCAAGATCTTCATCCAACCCAAGCGGGGGCTAGACATCCACTGAAGAAGTCCAGAAGAGGGTCCAAAGTCTTCCTCCTATCCGGCAAGAAGAGGACATCCGGACCGGCAAACATCTTCTCCAAGCGGCATCTTCTATCTTCTTCCATCCGATGACGACCGGCTCCATCTTGAAGACCTCCAGCGCGGATCCATCCTCTTCTTCCGACGACTAGACGACGAATGACGGTTCCTTTAAGGGACGTCATCCAAGATGGCGTCCCTCGAATTCCGATTGGCTGATAGGATTCTATCAGCCAATCGGAATTAAGGTAGGAATTTTCTGATTGGCTGATGGAATCAGCCAATCAGAATATAGTTCAATCCGATTGGCTGATCCAATCAGCCAATCAGATTGAGCTCGCATTCTATTGGCTGATCGGAACAGCCAATAGAATGCGAGCTCAATCTGATTGGCTGATTGGATCAGCCAATCGGATTGAACTATATTCTGATTGGCTGATTCCATCAGCCAATCAGAAAATTCCTACCTTAATTCCGATTGGCTGATAGAATCCTATCAGCCAATCGGAATTCGAGGGACGCCATCTTGGATGACGTCCCTTAAAGGAACCGTCATTCGTCGTCTAGTCGTCGGAAGAAGAGGATGGATCCGCGCTGGAGGTCTTCAAGATGGAGCCGGTCGTCATCGGATGGAAGAAGATAGAAGATGCCGCTTGGAGAAGATGTTTGCCGGTCCGGATGTCCTCTTCTTGCCGGATAGGAGGAAGACTTTGGACCCTCTTCTGGACTTCTTCAGTGGATGTCTAGCCCCCGCTTGGGTTGGATGAAGATCTTGGAGCCAGGACGGATCGGTGAACCTGGCATGGTGAAGACAAGGTAGGAAGATCATCAGGGGGGTAGTGTTAGGTTTATTTAAGGGGGGTTTGGGTTAGATTAGGGGTATGTGGGTGGTGGGTTGTAATGTTGGGGGGGGGGTATTGTATGTTTTTTTTTACAGGCAAAAGAGCTGAAATTCTTGGGGCATGCCCCGCAAAGGGCCCTGTTCAGGGCTGGTAAGGTAAAAGAGCTTGTAATATTTGTATTTTAGAATAGGGTAGGGAATTTTTTATTTTGGGGGGCTTTGTTATTTTATTAGGGGGCTTAGAGTAGGTGTAATTAGTTTAAAATTGTTGTAATATTTTTCTTATGTTTGTAAATATTTTATTATTTTCTGTAACTTAGTTCTTTTTTATTTTTTGTACTTTAGATAGTTTATTTAATTTTATTTATTTGTAGCAATTGTGTTTAATTAATTTATTGATAGTGTAGTGTTAGGTTAATTGTAGGTAATTGTAGGTAGTTTATTTAATTATTTTATTGATAGGGTAGTGTTAGGTTTAATTATATCTTAGGTTAGGATTTATTTTACAGGTAAATTTGTAATTATTTTAACTAGGTAACTATTAAATAGTTCTTAACTATTTAATAGCTATTGTACCTGGTTAAAATAATTACAAAGTTGCCTGTAAAATAAATATTAATCCTAAAATAGCTATAATATAATTATAATTTATATTGTAGCTATATTAGGATGTATTTTACAGGTAAGTATTTAGCTTTAAATAGGAATTATTTATTTAATAAGAGTTAATTTATTTCGTTAGATAAAAATTATATTTAACTTAGGGGGGTGTTAGTGTTAGGGTTAGACTTAGCTTTAGGGGTTAATACATTTATTAGAATAGCGGTGAGCTCCGGTCGGCAGATTAGGGGTTAATAATTGAAGGTAGGTGTCGGCGATGTTAGGGAGGGCAGATTAGGGGTTAATACTATTTATGATAGGGTTAGTGAGGCGGATTAGGGGTTAATAACTTTATTATAGTAGCGCTCAGGTCCGCTCGGCAGATTAGGGGTTAATAAGTGTAGGTAGGTGTCGGCGACGTTGTGGGGGGCAGATTAGGGGTTAATAAATATAACATAGGGGTCGGCGATGTTAGGGGTAGCAGATTAGGGGTACATAGGGATAACGTAGGTGGCGGCGATTTGCGGTCGGAAGATTAGGGGTTAATTATTTTAAGTAGCTTGCGGCGACGTTGTGGGGGGCAAGTTAGGGGTTAATAGATATAATACAGGGGTCGGCGGTGTTAGGGGCAGCAGATTAGGGGTACATAAGTATAACGTAGGTGGCGGTCGGCAGATTAGGGGTTAAAAATTTTAATCGAGTGGCGGCGATGTGGGGGGACCTCGGTTTAGGGGTACATAGGTAGTTTATGGGTGTTAGTGTACTTTAGGGTACAGTAGTTAAGAGCTTTATAAACCGGCGTTAGCCAGAAAGCTCTTAACTCCTGCTATTTTCAGGCGGCTGGAATCTTGTCGTTAGAGCTCTAACGCTCACTGCAGAAACGACTCTAAATACCGGCGTTAGGAAGATCCCATTGAAAAGATAGGCTACGCAAATGGCGTAGGGGGATCTGCGGTATGGAAAAGTCGCGGCTGTAAAGTGAGCGTTAGACCCTTTAATCACTGACTCCAAATACCAGCGGGCGCCCAAAACCAGCGTTAGGAGCCTCTAACGCTGGTTTTGACGGCTACCGCCGAACTCTAAATCTAGGCCTTAGTTAGGAATCTTATAGTTACAAAACGGAAAGCAAAATACGCTCCAACATTTAGAGAATTCACAAATAAATTATACATTTTATTTGTTCTTCTTTTTCTCTATGTTGTAGGGTACAATAGAAAATGTGTTTTATATTCAGAAAATATAAGATAGTATGAGCTAATTAGGAAGTTTAAAAGTTAATATATTCTAAACGGTAAATGGATCCTATTTTATTCAAGTGCATTGTTTCTGATGACATTTCTTGTTTTATTTATTGTTTCTTTTGTCTGCTTTTATAATGTTGATTTTGTAATGACTTATCTTTGTAATAAAAAGCATATATTATGAAGAAACACAGATATGACAATACCTCTCTCTTGCTCTCTATCTCGCTCTCTTTATATTTATATATTTATATAAAACAATGCACAAGGCCGTTATAAGGAATAAAAACTGAGGAGATGTGGATTGTTCGAAAGAAAAAAAAAAGCACTAAAAGTGCCTTTACACTGACTTCTTTGGGGGACAGTGTTTTCCCTTTAAATATATATATATATATATATATATATATATATACTTATATACATATATATTTATGTGTTAATATGTGTATATACACATATAAACACATACATATATAGTATATGTATATATACATATACATTTTTATTTTGCTGCCCAACGATGTACCAATTGCCCCCTGCACTGTGCAATGTGGTTTGCCATGTCTGACGCATGAGAATGAGGCTACCATTGGAGCCTATGGAAATGCACTCTCGTTAGAGCAAAGCTTTCGGGCAATGAGAACGAGAGGTCGTGTTCGCATTGCACCTCACTTGTAATACCAGCGCACATTTATGTGCGCTGGTATTACTTAGTGGAGCGGCAATATTGCATAGCTCAATATTACGCTCCTCTCGTAATCTAGGTCTATGTTTTTAATGTCCACTAGGTGGTGGTATATCAGTATGATGTGTATATATGTTGTTAATGGGTTAATTATTAGTGTGTTGTTATTGGTGGATTTGTTCCTTAAAGGTAACACAGGTTTACTAGTGAACCGTGCATGATTAAAGGCCTGCAAGCCCGAAACATCACATATTTACCTGTCTGTCTATATGTTTCAACATAGTTGCCAACATTTAAAAAAAAATTCCAGGGACACTTTGCAGCAGAGCAAGCAAGCGGGTTACTGGAGTATTGACGACCTACTGTTCAACTGCTCCGCCCACTCAGTTCTGCAATCAAAACACACCCATTTGAAAGTAATAGTATAATTTAGACTTATCCATAGTTTATTATACAGATTACAGCACCAAGCTCTTACACCTACCCAGTCTCTGGAACACATTCTGGGCATATGGTTATTTTTACAAGACAGCATCAAAATTAGAAAGACAAATAATATGTGAACCCATTCAATAATAATAACAATATTCCATTATGAATTAATTATATTTAAATAATACACTATATCTATTTATCATCTATCTATCTGCATATATGTATGTGTGTAAACAAGAGGACATATAGAGAGACAAAGTAGCGCTGGTTGTTCAGAGTAACTGATATATAGAGCAGATAACCTAATAAATGATTAACCCCTAGATGTAATCCTAGGCAGATGAATGTATATAGTAATGCAACTGGTGTATCATATAAATAAAATACAATACAGGTTTTAGTATGCACAAAAATAAAGTATAAACCAATACTGCATGAAATCCAGAAAATATATATATTGTTAATATATGGATAATTTAAAATGATAAAACGATGAAAAAATGGAGTATGAACAAATATTTCATGAATTTATAATGTATAATCTCACTGGTGGCAGTGGATATGTGCAAAATGCAAACTTACAAGAACAAACCTCAATCATATGAGGTAAGTGGTCCGCACAGCAAAGGATTCCTCTTATGGAACACAGCTTTTCCTCTTGGGGTGTGAGAGAAACTTCAGTGGGTCAGCAATGGATATTCCCTCGGCCTCTTTAAGTATGGTTTCTCTGGACTTGTGGTAGAAATCTCAGACCTTAATAGACTCCTGTGCTCTTTCCTTTGATCAAGGGTAAAGTCAAAGTCGTTGAAAGTGAATAAAAACTGGAGCTTCCGGTAAACAAATCAGTCCGTTCTTCTTACTTGTCTGTCTAACGCGTTTAAAAGGCTCCTGGATATGTCCTTCTTCCTCAGAGACTGTTTTTCTTATGAACGGCTGTTATTTTTATGGCGGTCTAATCCCGCAATCTTTGCCTTGTTTCTATCTCGCACATTCATTGGTCCAGAGATACACACCTCTCCTGACGTCTAAAACGCCCTGTGATTGGCCCAGCTAGAGGGTGTGTGCGTATACTCTTATTTGCAGAGATCCAGTGCAGAGCTTAGAAACTAATACATACTATTGGCGGTATAAGGATATTTTTTCACTAGACAGAGACAATACAAAAGTTTTTTGGTCACAGTTAAAAACAATTGATTCTCTGACACATTTAAACTCATAAACATAACGAACTGTGATAATATAAGAATTTCTTATATAGTCCCATAGAATTAAAAGATTGCAAATAGTTTGTTTGGAGTAAAACGGAACTCCTCTATATATAAATAATAACGTTTCTTAAGACCTATACAAATTCAAATATCACCTGCAATTGTAAATTTATAAAACCATGATTTAAAAAGAGTTTTTTTGGCACAGTTAAAAACAATTGATTGTCTAGCACATTAAACAAACTGATCTTAGATAGTGAAAGAATACATTATATACTTCTATAGAAAATTTATTTAAAACATAGTAGAATTCCTCTATACATAAATAATAAAATTTCATGAGACCAAAATTCAAGTACCACCTACGGTATATAAAACCATGGTTTAAAAGAGAGGGGTGGAGAATATATATTAAAAAACCCAAATTCTACAGAAATTAGTGCGAATGTTTGGAATATTCTAAAAATGTCTTAAAGCATTTGTAACTGCTTTTAAAAAATAAGAACATGATGATGTTGGTTAAAAACTTAATATCAATAAAAGGGATACAAGGATTTTTGTAAAAAAAAACTATACCACCTATATTTTTTGTGATCTACATCAGAAGATTTTTTTTTTTTTTAAACTTTACAATTTGATTTTTTTTTTTTTTTTTTTTTTATTTAATATTTTTATTGAGGTTTAGCAAGGAACAAGTAAGATACAACAATAGCCTTGTACTAACAGGAGAAGGCGTATCAATATACAATAAACATTTCCGTATGTATAACAGTAGAGGATAACATGAGTAGTAGCTGGAAAAAGAAAACATAACAGCGTTTACTAGTAACTAGGCTTCTGAGACCTCCAATTTTTCAAATATAATAGTCTAGATAGTTGGTTAGTTAGCAGGTCACTCATGGACCTCACCAGCACAGGAGAGAGTCAAGATATATGGTAACCAAATTATAAATCACATATAGGCTTTAGGATTACCAACACCAAACAGCGGGTAAGTACTGCTTAAAAAAAAAGGTTATTGGACCTAAAGATATATTTGGGGGATAGGGGAAGAGCAAACTCTAATCAGAGTACAATATAGATAAAATGCAAAGAGAGGGGGAGGCGAGTGATGAGGTGTAATAGAACAAACACTCAGATAGTGGCAGCTTGTATGAAAAATGACGTAGACTCTGAGGGGAAGGACTCTTAATTTGTATAGTGGGGAGAGGAGGGGGTAACCCTGAGCAAGAGTCACAAAAAACATATTGATTGACCTCCAAAGCTTGTGGGTATAAGGGGCTAGATGATCAAAGATGCTGTTGTAGCAATGCATAGCTAGGGGTGGAGCTAGCAAGAAAACTGTTTAGTCCAGCATTTATGTTCTATTGTCCCTGCTCTAGAGAATCACTCCCTGTATTACATAATAGCTTAAGTACATGCAAATATACATACTCTCTGAAAATGAGATATCTAGAAGCTAGGTTGGAGCCCATATTAAAAATTTGTAGGAAAGTATATCTAATATATAGCAGAGGAGGTACCTTAATACTACAATAGGAGAAATATAGCCGTGGGGCAAATCTGAAATATACTGACTCTCTCTGGGGTATAGAGGAGAATGTTAACGTTAGTTATTTACCCAAGATATGACCCGTCTAGTCTCTGAAAGCTCTGTTGGGTTAAGCTCAGATAAAGGGCCCATCTATTTAGTTAGTTTCTCACATAGTAGTTTTTACCCTATGCCAATTGAATATACAGCATAGCAAATTGCATCAACTTCAGACACCAAACTAAGCATAATAACATACATATGCAATTAGGTAAAGATTCCCATTAATTACAAATTTCAACAGATGTTTTTGGTGAGCAATTCTAGGTAAAACATATTGTAGCCAGACATATTTAGAGTATACAGTATAGTAAATTGCATCAACTTCAAATACCAGACTAAGCATAATAACATTTATATGTAAATAGGTAAAGTTTCCCATTAATTACAAACTTCAACAGATGTTTTTTGTGAGCAAGTCTAGGTAAAACATATTGTAGCCAGACATATTTATGTTTTTGAAAAGGATAAAATGCCTAATATATTACTGCTGGTTATAAAGAGTCCTGTAGTATACTACCTCTATTTGAGAAGATCGAGAGCGTTGCAGAAGATCAATAAAGTAAAGCCAGAGAGTCTACTTTATCTGATGAGAATCAGTTCCAAGCTACCATGTGAATTCTATGCACAAGAGTTCATCCAATCCCACTACAGAGGTCTATGATGGAAACCAGGCCCAAAGGGAGCATTCTCATAAGCTCTCTTGTAAACTGCTTGTCTGCTTGGCGTGGGGTTAACCAGGATGCAAAGGAGATCGGCAATATTGCCATACCTGTTAGTAAGAGTCCTGCAAGATAGCCTAGGTCTCCAAATGTCATAAGATCACAGGGTGTTAGCCTGATACTTGGTAAATCCATTACAGCCGCTGTCCATGTGAATGATTGTTTTCTCGGCATGTCACGAACGGATGCTGCGCCCGATCCTACTCTACACAGATGCAGAGCACTAGGCTCCGGAGCATCTGCGTCTGACAGCTCACGTGAAGTATCCTTTGCGGGCACAGTTAGGTTAGAAGGAGGTTTCAAACCTTGCCGGTCAAGTTTTGGCGCGGCCGCCATTTGTAATTCTGCAGGTGGTAGTAGAGGAGTGTGAGCTTGTAGTAATTGAGCATGGTTGCTGTCCATTTTCAGGGCAAGGTCTCTTAAGAGTGCTTGAATTTCGATGTATAAAGCGCCGTCCATATTGGCTAGCAATTATACCCCTTCTTATTAGTACGATAGTGGTTCTGCTTCACCCAGCAGACAGGGGGGGGAGAGATATGCTGATAGTAGAGGGCCTTCACTAGGTTTATGCAAACATCTAGTAGAGCAGTTGCGTAGGTGAAGTACTCTCTAAACACATATATATCTGTTCAGCTTCGGCTCATACATCCAGTTTCACAAGGAGAGATCATGAAATATGAACTGGAGAGTATATAATTTGTTCATTTACAATATAAGGCCTAGAGCTTCTGTCCGATGTGTCTGGTCTCGATAGCTGCTAGGACCCTCCCCTACATACATCACAAGATTTTAAAACATTTATAAATGTTAAAAGAGGATATAAAATGAGATGACATATACATTAAAGGGATATGTGAATTATTGTGTTATATTGAAAAGAACATATTTAGTTATTTTGGTTAAGACAATATATCAGTTGTAGATTCAAATTAATAATGTCGCTCCTTCTGGTACTTAAAAAGGGGGGGGGGAAGTGCCCCTTCTTATGTATCATTTTCTGTGATAAAATAAATATATTTAGATCATACAATTGTGGTAGCTATCCTATTGTTTGATGTATAAGTGTATAGTACATTCTTTCTATACACCTAGAAATCAAAGTCAGTTCATAATTTTAAAATGAAGAGGGGGCAGGGGGGGGGAGAAAAAGGGTGGGGGGGGAATTCTTTGTGGAATAGGGGTTCATCTGTTCATGGATTTTGTATAAACAACTTAATTTGCGACCGGCTTCTTGGATTTTTAATTTTCTAAAAATGCGGCAAGGTCTATGTCCTTATTAAGACCATTTGGTACTAGTGTATTCATAGTATGAATCCATAGTGTTTCCTTTTTTCTCAGGGCTATTGTTCTATTGCCCCCACGTTTGTGGGTTTTAACATGTTCTATTATTGTGCCTTTTAAACATGTAGGTTCTTTGTTATGAACATTTTTGTAGTGGAGGGATAGATTGTGTGATGTCTCACCTGAAGTTATGTTTGTCAAGTGTTCTAGCAGCCTCTTCTTGTAAGGTCTAGTGGTTCTACCTATATATTGTAAATTGCAACTACATTGTAGCATATACTACAAAATCCGTTTTGCAATTGCATAGGGTTTTGATATTAAACTCTTTGCCTGTACTGCTCGATTTGAATTTTTTGGTGGGCTTATGTCCATTCAGATGATGGATGCATGCTTCACAGTTTTTCCTATAGCATTTGAAAAGTCCTTCTAATTGTTTCCCTAGCCAATTGGAGTGGATCAACTTATTGGCTTTTAGCTGACTCTGGGCCAGGACCGATTTTAGGTTTTTGTTTTTCTTATATATAACCTTTGGATTCTCTTTTGTTATGTCCTTTAAAAACTCATCCTTTTTTAAAATATGCCAATGTTTATTTAGAATTTTGTTTATTTCTTGAGCCCCCTCATTATAAGTAGTGACTAAACTGCACGTTGTATGATTGCTTCTTTTATCCCTCTCTTTACCTTTTAATAGCTTGTCCCTTGAAATTTTCTTTGTTTTATTATCTGCTTGTTCTATAGTTTTGTGATTATATCCTTTTTTGAGAATTTTTTTCTTAAGACAATCCGATTTTTTATAATCTTCCATTTTTGAACAGTTCCAATGGATTCTCTGGAACTGCCCAAATGGAATGTTATCAATCCATTTTGGGTTATGACCACTGCTAGCATGTAAGTAAGCATTACTGTCAGTGTCCTTCTAGTACAGTTTAGATAAAAATCTTATGGTTTTCATGAAAGAATACTAAGTCTAAAAACTCAATTTCAATTTGATAATTTTTTTTCCATAAAAGATAAATTAAAATCATTTTCATTAATAAAAATGATAAAATCCTCTAAAATATCAATTGATCCCGACCAAATTAAAACGATATCATCTATAAATCTGCCCCAATAGACGATATATGGAAGGAAATGATTATTTTCCCAAATTTGAGTTTCCTCCCATGCCCCCATGTAAAGATTTGCGTAACTGGGGGCAAAGCAGGTACCCATAGCCGTACCGCTTGTTTGTAAAAAGAACTGGTCATTAAACATAAAATAGTTTTTTTCTAAAATGAATTTTATTGACTCAATTAAAATTTTTTGTTTCTCGGGTTCTATATCTGTTAATTTATTGAACCAGAATTTCATAGCCTCCATGCCTTTCAGATGTGGTATACTTGTGTAGAGGGCACTAACGTCTAGGGTGGCCCATAAGTAATTTGATTCCAATTTGACTCTAGTTATTTTGTTTATTGTGTCTGTCAAATCTTTTAGATACGATTTTAAATGTGGAACCAATGGTTGTAAAAAAGTGTCTATGAATTCTGATAATTTCGATGTTAGGCAGTTTACCCCTGACACTATGGGTCGCCCTGGTGGATTTTCCCTGTTTTTGTGCACCTTAGGCAGGTGATAAAAGATGGCTATGGTTGGATTTTCGTTTTTTTAAAAATAGTATTCATTTTCATTTAAGCAATTACTGTTTTTAGCCATAAGAATTAATTCTAGGTAGTCATTTAGAAAACTTTTAGTTGGATCTCCTTTGATTTTTCTATAGGTATCCTGATCCTCTGGTAGGCGTAATGCTTCGTTTACATAATCAGTTCTATCGTGTATGACCAGACCTCCCCCTTTATCTGCTTCCCTGAATACAATGGAGGGATCTTCTTGTAAATTCTTTAAAATAGTTTTTTCCCTTCTTCCTAATATATATATATATACATATATATATATATATATATATATATATATATATATATATATATAAATATATATATATATATATATATACAGGGAGTGCAGAATTATTAGGCAAATTAGTATTTTGACCACATCATCCTCTTTATGCATGTTGTCTTACTCCAAGCTGTATAGGCTCGAAAGCCTACTACCAATTAAGCATATTAGGTGATGTGCATCTCTGTAATGAGAAGGGGTGTGGTCTAATGACATCAACACCCTATATCAGGTGTGCATAATTATTAGGCAACTTCCTTTCCTTTGGCAAAATGGGTCAAAAGAAGGACTTGACAGGCTCAGAAAAGTCAAAAATAGTGAGATATCTTGCAGAGGGATGCAGCACTCTTAAAATTGCAAAGCTTCTGAAGCGTGATCATCGAACAATCAAGCGTTTCATTCAAAATAGTCAACATTGTCGCAAGAAGCATGTGGAAAAACCAAGGCGCAAAATAACTGCCCATGAACTGAGAAAAGTCAAGCGTGCAGCTGCCAAGATGCCACTTGCCACCAGTTTGGCCATATTTCAGAGCTGCAACATCACTGGAGTGCCCAAAAGCACAAGGTGTGCAATACTCAGAGACATGGCCAAGGTAAGAAAGGCTGAAAGACGACCACCACTGAACAAGACACACAAGCTGAAACGTCAAGACTGGGCCAAGAAATATCTCAAGACTGATTTTTCTAAGGTTTTATGGACTGATGAAATGAGAGTGAGTCTTGATGGGCCAGATGGATGGGCCCGTGGCTGGATTGGTAAAGGGCAGAGAGCTCCAGTCCGACTCAGACGCCAGCAAGGTGGAGGTGGAGTACTGGTTTGGGCTGGTATCATCAAAGATGAGCTTGTGGGGCCTTTTCGGGTTGAGGATGGAGTCAAGCTCAACTCCCAGTCCTACTGCCAGATTCTGGAAGACACCTTCTTCAAGCAGTGGTACAGGAAGAAGTCTGCATCCTTCAAGAAAAACATGATTTTCATGCAGGACAATGCTCCATCACACGCGTCCAAGTACTCCACAGCGTGGCTGGCAAGAAAGGGTATAAAAGAAGAAAATCTAATGACATGGCCTCCTTGTTCACCTGATCTGAACCCCATTGAGAACCTGTGGTCCATCATCAAATGTGAGATTTACAAGGAGGGAAAACAGTACACCTCTCTGAAGGTTGCTGCTGCACGCAATGTTGATGGTGAACAGATCAAAACACTGACAGAATCCATGGATGGCAGGCTTTTGAGTGTCCTTGCAAAGAAAGGTGGCTATATTGGTCACTGATTTGTTTTTGTTTTGTTTTTGAATGTCAGAAATGTATATTTGTGAATGTTGAGATGTTATATTGGTTTCACTGGTAAAAATAAATTATTGAAATGGGTATATATTTGTTTTTTGTTAAATTGCCTAATAATTATGCACAGTAATAGTCACCTGCACACACAGATATCCCCCTAAAATAGCTATAACTAAAAACAAACTAAAAACTACTTCCAAAACTATTCAGCTTTGATATTAATGAGTTTTTTGGGTTCATTGAGAACATGGTTGTTGTTCAATAATAAAATTAATCCTCAAAAATACAACTTGCCTAATAATTCTGCACTCCCTGTATATATATATATATATATATGTGTGTGCAAAAGAGATTTTCAGGGACATTTTCAGGGACAAAAAAAATCCAGGGACATACAAAAAAATCCAGGGACTGTCCCTGGAAATCAGGGACTGTTGGCGACTATGCTTCAATACATTTTGATATATTTTAGAGCTGTGTACTCTGCACTTTCTATAATACATATGTCCGCTGGTATTTATAGATCATTCTCATTGTTCTATTCATCCTATGCTCATAGTTTTCACGAATTACTCTTTAGGAGGATATTTCTCAGATAAAACAAATATACTCAAGATTTTTTTTTTTCTTGATGTGAGAGGCCATGTGGATATATCATGTAACTATGTCTTTATGAAGCCAAATACAACATTATGTGAAAATTACTGATTTTATTTAATGGCATATTTTACTTGAATAGTACATGCTGGATTACCAGTTTTAGAAATCATGACATCAATGGATCATAATGTATAAGCCTGTGCTTTCTGCTGGTGAGAACAGATAACAGAAGATTCTTTGATATGATGGTCAGGTTCAGTAGGCCAGGGCAAAATGTCAGAGTGGATGGATCATCTAATCTGCTTTTAAGATATGTGACAGAACAGTACAGTAGTTTACTAATGCTATAATACCGCCCCTGTCTGTTTAAAGGGACATAAAACTCATATGCTAAATCACTTGAAACTGATGCAGTATAACTGCAAAAAGCTGACAGGAAAATATCACCTGAGTATCTCTATGTAAAAAAGGAAGATATTTTACCTCACAATCTCTTCAGCTCAGCAGAGTAAGTTCTGTGAAAAAGTTATACTCAGCTGCTCCCAGCTGCAGGTAAAAAAAAAACAAAAAAAACATGAAGAAATGAACAGCAGCCAATCAGCATCAGCAGTGCTGAGGTCATGAACTCTTTTGCTGTGATCTCATGAGATTTGACTTAACTCTCATGAGATTTCATAGTAAGCTGAATAGGGAAATAATATGAGAGTGCACAAGGCTCATCCCCTAAGCTGTTCCAGGACAGACACACTAAAATGCTGCTTAGAAATCCTTTACAATGGGATGTGACTACTGAGGAACTTTTGAGGTAAAATATCTTTCTTTTTTACATAGAGATGTTCAGGAGATATTTTCTAGTCAGCTTTTTACAGCTACACTGCATCACTTTCAAGTGTTTAAACATTTGGGTATTATGGCCCTTTAAGTTTCTACCAGCACTATTCAACAATAACTATGAAATGTTATCATAAATGTATGTAATGCCTTCTTCTAACTCTAGTAAAATGTTCCTAGGGACTAGAGATCTACTGTTTCATAATCAGTAATGATCCTAAGTTTTGTTTATGTGCTAGTGAGAACCATGTATGTAGGTATAGACAGCCAACTTGCATATGTAATCCATTTTGCTATAAATTTGCATTGTTTGAGAGACTTGTATTTTGATTTCCAATCAAAAAAGAGTTATAGGCAATCAAGCATAGTCAATAGGTTTAGTACAGAGCTTTATCCGAAACAAATTCATGTTATCTTATATAGCTGATTCACTAAAATGTATAGAGATCTATCACACTTTTGTTAATCTACTTTATATTATAAACTATAAACTACAGAGCTTTCTCTCTTTAGTAAATATTGACCTGTGGTTGTAATACTGTACATTCATAAAGAAAATGTACTGTGTTTGGTCAATATCATATATCCACCTTAATACTAGCATTAGTGTTATAGATACATATTTTATTAAAATCTTCAAAACCACAACATTTTTTTATTTGTTTTTGGGGTTTTTTTACTCATAAAACCGTAGGAGGACTCACGTAGCAGATTAACAGAGTCTAGACATCTTTATTTGTTTATCTAAATGTAGACATGTCATTGACTTTTGCATTACAATTCTGGTATAAGAGAAATAATTCATGATAAGACTAATTAGCTTCTCAAGTAGAAAATAAAACTGAAGGGCACATAGAATGTTTGCTTTAGTACAAAACATTATTAAAATTGTATTTTTTTATGCAGCTATCAAATGGTTTGGAACATTACAGATATATGAGCATATTTATAAAAGTGCGAGCAGACAAGATACGATATAGCACATAGCAGGGGGTGTCAATCCACCCGATCGTATTCGACTGCTGCTTCATAACTTCTGTTTCTGGCGAGCCATTCGGAGCTTGATAATTCGGCCCCTTAGAATCAGAGTCAGGCAGTTACCTCTTCTTGAAAACTAAACTTTCTCTAAACATGTAGCATATATACAGTATATATATATATATATATATATATATATATATATATATATATATGTACAGTAGTATGAAGCGCACTGTGCCCAGAAGAAAGCTCTAAACATATAATAAAATCCAAAGGCTTTATTAATACCAGTTAAAAGAACATTGATGCAAAGGCATACATAAGATCAAAGCACTGTGAGTAGACAGGTACTGCTGCAAACGTGTTTCGTGCGCACGTGCATTTGATCACTGCATGTCTGTGTACCTGTGCACACCTCTATTTATTCACAGATGCTCTTAAAGCAATATTGTCTTAATTATTTGCAATACTGCAAACAAAAACAAGCAATTGTGGAGTCTGTCTGTTGCATTCCAATTCAATAGGGCTCTTTTCAGGCCATTCCAGTTTTTCAATACCAAAACTTTTCAAACCATGTATTAATGGACTTTGCTTTTGTTTAAACCTAGTCAAAACTCATGCACCTGGATCTGGAGCACTCCCATGAAGCTACAGATAAGGATACTGTTGGTGACTGCAGGATAGAGCTGTAGCCATTCCTGTTTGAGTTTCAAGCCAATGTGGTGGCACTAGAGTTTACATGGTGCAAACGTTTGCAGGGTTTAAACTCATAGGGTTTTACTCCAGTCTAGAAGGAATATCTCAAATGTCTACCAAAGCTACACCTAGATTACGAGTTTTGCATTAAATGGTGTGCGGTGCTAAGGAGCAGTTTATGCTCACCGCTCACTTACAGACAGAACTGGTATTACGTGTTTTTACAAACCCGGCGTTAACCGCAAAAATTGATCGTAGAGCAAAACTTTGCTACACATCTCACCTCAATACCAGCGCTGCTTACAATAGCAGTGAGCTGGCTAAACGTGTTCATGCATGATTTCCCCATAGGAATCAATGGGGGAGAGCCGGCTGAAAAAAAAACTAACACCTGCAAAAAAGCAGCGTAAAGCTCCTAATGCAGCCCCATTGATTCCTATGGGGAAAATACATTTATGTCTACACCTAACACCCTAACATGAACCCTGAGTCTAAACACCCCTTAATATTACACTTATTAACCCCTAATCTGCCACCCCGACATCGCCGACACCTACATTATATTATTAACCCCTAATCTGCTGCTCCGGACACCGCCGACACCTACATTATACTTATGAACCCTAATCTGCTGCCCACTATATCACCGACACCTACATTATATTTATTAACCCCTAATCTGCTGCCCCCAATGTCGCTGCAACCTAACTACATTTATTAACCCCTAATCTGCCACCGGAATTAAGGTTGAAAAAATCCTATTTACTGATGCAATCAGCCAATAGGATTGAACTGGCATTCTATTGGCTGATTGGAACAGCCAATAGGATTTTTTCTACCTTAATTCCTATTGGCTGATAGAATTCTATCAGCCAATCGGAATTGAAGGGAAGCCATCTTGGATGACGTCATTTAAAGGAACCTTCATTCTGTTTTTAGCCATCGGAAGAAGAGGATGCTCCGCATTGGATGTCTTGAAGATGGACCCGCTCCACGCCAGATGGAAGAATATAGAAGATGCCGTCTGGATGACGACTTCTGCAGACTTCTTCCGGCTTCGTTGAGTACTTCGGCCCGGTTGGGTGAAGACGTCTACCGGTAAGGTGATCTTCAGGGGGTTAGTGTTAGGTTTTTTTAAGGGGGGATTGGGTGGGTTTTAGAGTAGGGTTGGTTGTGTTGGTGGTGGGTTTTAATGTTGGGGGGAATTGTAATTTATTTTAAGGTAAAAGAGCTGATTACTTTGGGGCAATGCCCCACAAAAGTCCCTTTTAAGGGCTATTTGTAATTTAGTGTAGGGTAGGGTTTTTTTATTTTGGGGGGGCTTTTTTATTTTGTTAGGGGGATTAGATTAGGTGTAATTAGTTTAAAAATCTTGTAATATCTTTATTATTTTCTGTAATTTAGTGTTTTGATTTTTTGTACATTAGATAATTTTATTTAATTGAAATTCATTGTATTTAATTTAGGTAATTAATTTAATTGTAGTGTAGTGTTATGTGCAATTGTAATTTAGGTTAGGTTTTCTAGGTAGTTATTAAATAGTTAATAACTATTTAATAACTATTGTACCTAGTTAAAATAAATACAACGTTGCCTGCAAAATAAAAATAAACCCTAAGCTAGCTACAATGTAACTATTAGTTATATTGTAGCTAGCTTAGGGTTTATTTTATAGGTAAGTATTTAGTTTTAAATAGGAATTATTTAGTTAATTGTAGTAATTTTATTTAGATTTATTTAAATTATATTTAAGTTAGGTGGGGTTAGGGTTAAGTTTAGACTTAGATTTAGGGGTTAATAACTTTATTATAGTGGCGGCGACGTTGGGTGCGGTAGATTAGGGGTTAATAAATGTAGGTAGGTGGCGGCGATGTTAGGGCCAGCAGATTAGGGTTTAATAATATTTAAATAGTGTTTGCGATGTGGGAGTGCGGCGGTTTAGGGGTTAATATATTTATAATAGTGGCGGCGATGTCCGGTTCAGCAGATTAGGGGTTAAAAAATTTATTTTAGTGTTTGCGATGTGGGAGGGCCACGGTTTAGGGGTTAATAGGTAGTTTATGGATGTCAGTGTACTTTTTAGCACTTTAGTTAAGAGTTTTATGCTACGGCGTTGTAGTGTAAAACTCTTAACTACTAACTTTTAAATGTGGTACCAGGTTTGACAGGAGAGGGTCTACTGCTGACTTTTGGTCAGACTCATAATACCGGCGCTATGCAAGTTGAAAATATAGGATACGCAATTGATGTAAGCAGATTTGCGGTATTTCCGAGTCTGGCCAAAAAAGTGAACGGTACACCTGTACCTGCAAGACTCGTAATACCAGCGGGGGTTAAAAAGCAGCGTTGGGACCGGCCAACGCTGCTTTTTAAGCCTAACGCAAGACTCGTAATCTAGCCGCTTTCTAGTGTTAAATTCACCAATACTTTACAATCAGATAATTTTGCAGCTGTATTTCAGTTCTTTAGAAATACATTTTAATAGGTTTACATATGATTATCAAAAGATTGTAATTAAAAACTGGACCTCTTGGAAATAGCGTGTTTCAAATAACCTGTTTCTGCTTTATGTTAAAGTTTTGCGTATGCTATATTTACATCTTAATTAACAGGAATTTTTTTTTGTTTTTGTTTAATGAACAACTAAAATATTGATTAATTCACACTTTAAAACTATGAAACAGCTGCAAAATTAAAGAATAATTTTCTGAATGTTAGTTTATTACTACAAGTAGGTGTTCTGAAGTTAAAACATGTTAACATTAAAATTACTTAGAATGAAATTTAAACACATGGGGGCCCATTTAACATTGTGCGGGCAGACATGATACACTGTAGCGGATAATGTCCGCCGCACATTGATAAATGCATACGCTGTGTGCATTTATCATTGCACAAGCATTTCTAGTGAAATACTTGTGCAATGCTGCCCCCTGCACATTCGTGCGGATTTCTGTCCTTGGTCTCAAAGGCGGAGGACAAGTTAAGGAGCAGTGGTCTTAAGACCGATGCTTCTTAACTCCTGTTTCCGGTGAGCCCACAGGCTCTATTTATTAGGCTTCAAGAGCTGCTTCAGAGCACCAGCATTTCAGACTCACTGATTCTTAACATCTCCGGTACCTACAGTGTGCTGGATTTCAATAATCCTGATACAATAGGGCTGAAGATTGTGCAATGTTTAATGCAGGCAGTGCATGCTGCACAATCACTGCAAGGTTCCTGATAGAAAACCTTGTCCATTTGGAACTTTAAAAAGGTTTCCATACCGTGAGCCAATTTAATAGTTAAAGGGCTATAACATACCTTGTAATTACATGAGTTTTGTTTAGTTTTGTACTCATTTAACATACCAGACACACATAAAAACATTCAGAATGCATTAACACCTTACTTCTTCCACTTGCCTAATTTGGAAGATTTAAACTTGCTTTTTTAATTTGCATGAATAAACATTTTTTATGTCACAATCTCAAAATGTTTCATGGTCATTTCTGTGAAAGGAACTTTTTGATATTGTAATCCTTTTTTTATTTTTAAATGGCAGATATTGAAATGGATTGTTATGACTTAAAGAAATCCCCTGAACTGTATACAGTATTTTTGCATTGCTCTGCTAAAGGATTTACTATGCATAGATAGACAAATTGACTAGAATGACTCTTTACCTGAGCCAGCCTTGATTTAATTTGGCAAGAAGCAGTTTCATGTTTTTCAAAATGAAGCAGTAGTACATTAGAAAGTGTCTATCATACCTCTACCACTACTATCATTGTCTCAGTATATGTAGCCTCTACATTCAGATGTTTCTTGTATTTGTTTTCATAGTTTATACACACATGGCATTAAAAAAATGAAATGTACTTATGTATGTAAACAGACTATAATTTCTATATTGTTCAGCCTCCTTTCCTGTTAGTTCCTTACAGTGGTAGTTATTGCAGTTTAGTACGATAAATGGATGAATATTGTATAAGGTAAATTGCCTTTAATTATTTCAGCTCGGGGTGCTGATTCTATTATCTCTTGCTGTGTAAAGTGTTTATGTTGAACAGGTTCTCTGCTGTGCAATCTGCTGATATTATAGATATTAGCAAAACTGTTGGACAACATGATGTTATCTCCAAGATCAATGTGGCTGCTGTACCCGCCTGTACATACTGTATATGTGGAAGCAGCTGCTTCCTTTAGAAGGTGCTAATAAGCTTTAACGCTTTGAGACACTATGGGCCAGATTATGAGTGGAGCACAAATTAACGCCTCAACTCGAGCGTTAATTGTGCTAGAAGTAAGCCTTTTGTGCTTGTCGGGTTGTGCTCATATTACGAATTGAAAGTTAATTGTTTTCGCTCTTGCGCTAACCCAACAAGTGCAAAAAGTGGAAGATAGAATATCGCGTGCGCGTTGACAATTTCCCCAATAGAAGTAAATGTAGAAAAAAAAAAAGTGAAAAATACCCCAAAACCCGATCACAAATTCTCATTTGCGATAACCTAAAATAGAAAATATGAATATTTCACATTCAAATGTTCTTCAAATAACAGAATATGTTCTATGTATTTATATATAAATATTTCTACATATATCTACATATATAAATATTTCTACATATATATTTCTAAATATATCTACATATATCTATCTATACTAATACTGCTTAATTTGCTATCCGGTGCTTCCCTTGTAAAGTTAAATTTAACACATTAAAAAGAAAGAATGTTAGGACATACAATACTATCCTAGATAGAAAGGGATATAAGACAGCACACGGATGTAAATATCAAATATCAATTTATTTATCAAAAACTACCACATCTCCACCTGTTAGCGCCTATAGCACTTCATGAAATAAAAAACATATAAACACACATATGGGAGACAAAAGGGAATATAACTGGATATAAACATGCATCTGTTCATAGGATGAGCATATCCCTAGAAAGTAACATCAGCTAAATGCAAAGCATACAACAATAAATGCACCTTTCAGAGAGGATCTCTATAGGCAGAGCATGGACCACAGACTTGGCTGCACTCTAGGTCACAAATTAAGCACAGTCATTTGGAATACTTGCAGGCTCCTCCGGAGGTTTACCTTGTGAATAACGGACATTCAGACATCCTCCTCACTCCTCACCTCATCTCTTAACATCTCTCCAGCAGCGTGACGTATGGTAGAGGAGTGGCTTCTCTGAAACAACCGTCCATAATTGGTTCCAAACACAAAGGCTGCTCCTTTGAATATGTGATATCCATCTGTAGGTAGCTTTTCAAACTTTATGCTTCTGCAAATATTCACCACAGTGAAATGGAAAGTCACAGTCCTTGATGCATATGTACTACTTTGTAGTCATACTACTGCAGAGTGCCACACAGGCAGACAAGGATGTAGTATCCTTGAAGACTTGACATTACACTGCTCCCATATTCATAACAAACAGCAGACTGGTGATAGTCGACTCACAACAGTATTAGTGTTTAAACACATAGGTGCCAAACACATAGGTGCCAACGCACGTTTAACCCCCACATTAAGTAAGTGTCTCAGGGGCTTTGTCATGGCATAGTTGGTTTACTCAGAACCTCCTCCTTATATAGCACCTGATATCATTCAGGTGATTGCTTCCATGCCTTTCTCTATTTCTTAAAGGGGACATTAACACCTAAAGGGTAGTATATTAAAGCATTGCCCATTATTAAAGCTGATTTTAACTACAACAAAACACGTATCATTCCTAACGCATATGTAAATCATAATTTTCATAGTTCTTATTCACTATGTTTCATTTCATTTTGATGGCACTCACTTTGAAGGGATCACATATATTTACTCATCTTTTTACATCTAAAACCATACTTCATAGCTATATACATATATACAGATTTCTTTCATTTAGCAAATCAGTCTATAGATATATTGCAAATTCTAGCTTGTCATTTGGCCCAAATGGAAGCCTAGTCCCTAATCTAAAAATCCATTTGGTTTCTTTTTGAAGTAAGATCCTGTCATTATCTCCTCCATGACTGGAGGTTATACCCTTATCTATAACCACAAATTTCAAACAGTGAACTTGACTATTATGTGCTGTTGCAAAGTGTCTGGCCACATTTGTGTCTCTCGAATAGAGAATAACGTCTCTGTGTTCCTGTACCTGGTCCTTTAAGACTCTTTTGGTTTTCCCAACATAAAAACCATGCACGAACACCGTAGGAGGTAAATCACACCTTCTGACTTGCAATTAAAGATTAATCTAATGTCATATACTTATCAAGTCGTCAACTTACTTGCATTCAACGGCACCAATACGCTCGCCTAAGTTTGCCTAACTTCGCTGCCGTGGACCTGAATATGTTCTCCAAAGTTACCAAAAAAGCTGTCAAAAAGCCACGCACCAAGTACGGGGCGATGAGCAGTGGACTATTATTAACTGACAGTCATCGATCTCGCTGCTCTTCAGCTTTTTCCCAGCTTTATTGGTATACTGTCACCAAACACCCACACTATACTATACTGTTTTACCCCTATCCCGCTGCTTACGGACCCCGCCGTAATGAAATAAAGTTATTAACCCCTAAAACGCAGCTACTGGAGCCCACCGCCACTCTAATAAACGTATTAACCCCTATCCTGCCACTCCCAGAGCCCACCGCCACCTACATTATGTTATTAACCCCTAATCTGCTGCCCCTTACACCGCCGCCACCGACATTATACTTATTAACCCCTAATATGCCGTCCCCAATGTCGCCGCCACTATATTAAATTTATTAACCCCTAAACCTAAGTCTTACCCTAACACCCCTAACTTAAATATAATTAAAATAAAATAATAATAATTATATAATAATAATAAAAATCTAAATAAAACCTACTATTAATAACTAAATAATTCCTATTTAAAACTAAATACTTACCTATAAAATAAACCCTAAAATAGCTACAATATAACTAATAGTTACATTGTAGCTATCTTATGGTTTATTTTTATTTCACAGGAAAGTTTGTATTTGTTTTAACTAGGTAGAATAGTTATTAAATAGTTATTAACTATTTAATAACTACCTAGCTAAAATAAATACAAAAATACCTGTAAAATAAAACCTAACCTAAGTTACAATAACACCTAACACTACACTATAATTAACTAAATTACCTTACTTAAATACAAATAAATTAATTATATACAATTATCTAAAGTACAATTTTTTTTTACAGAAAATAATAAACAAATTACAAGCTATTTAAACTAATTACACCTAATCTAATAGCCCTATCAAAATAAAAAGCCCCACCAATAGAAAAAAAACCCTAGCCTAAACTAAACTATCAATAGCCCTTAAAAGGGCCTTTTGCGGGGCATTGCCCCAAAGAAATCAGCTCTTTTACCTGTAAAAAAAATACAAACAACCCCCTCAACATTAAAACCCACCACCCACACAACCAACCCCCCAAATAAAATACTAACTAAAAAAACCTAAGCTCCCCATTGCCCTGAAAAGGGCATTTGTATGGGTATTGCCGTTAAAAGGGCAGTTAGCTCTTTTGCGGCCCAAAGCCCTAATAAAACTTAAACTTAATACACCCTTAAAAAACCCTAACACTAACCCCCTGAAGATCGACTTCCTGTTCTGAAGACCGGACATCCATCCTCAAGGAAGTGGCAGAAGTCTTCATCCAACCGGGCTGAAGTCCTCAATGAAGCCGGGAGAAGTCTTCATCCATGCCGGGCGAAGTGGTCCTCCAGACGGGCAGAAGTCTTCATCCAGACGGCATCTTCTATCTTCATCCATCCAACGCGGAGCGGCTCCATCTTCAAGACATCTGATGCGGAGCATCCTCTTCCTTCCGACGACTACAGATGAATGAAGGTTCCTTTAAGTGACGTCATCCAAGATGGCGTCCCTTAGATTCCGATTGGCTGATAGAATTCTATCAGCCAATCAGAAATAAGGTTGAAAAAATCCTATTGGCTGTTGCAATCAGCCAATAGGATTGAGCTTTCATCCTATTGGCTGTTGCAATCAGCCAATAGGATTGAGCTCACATTCTATTGGCTATTGGATCAGTATATAATATAGTATATAATAATAAGTATATAATATATATAATATAAGTATATAATAGAGCAGCGTGCCAGCAATTTCTGGTCTATAATAAATAATGACTTAATTTAATACTGTGATGGTTTGGGGTGTTAGTCCAAACTGAGAGTATATAAAGGTACAGTCCAATCTAGGCAAGTATCCCCACTTGTCTTACCTCGGAAATATCCTGTCCAAAGGAATAACCTCTCATCTCTGAACAGTGCAATGAATCACTCTGATATATTCAATTAAATTATGATGGAGATAAAAGCATGATATTAAAATCCTCCATGTCATAAAAATAAGAGCAATAGAATTATTGCAGAGGTCATTTGCACATCTAGGCAAGTATCCCCACTTGTCTTACCTCAGAAATATCCTGTATACCTTGTTACCAAAGCACCAAAGGATTCTGCAGAAATAGTACCTACGTCTGTATACTTGGGCAGCTGTTTCTTTCTTATTAGAACTCTTATGCAAAAGATTGTTTTTTTGTTTTGCTGCAAAGTGAAGCTTATTTCAGGGCAAAAGCAAAATGAAATTAATTTCAGTAAGTCAGCCCCAGAGAAATTTTGTGTTCAGTTCCAAGAGAGGGATTTTTTGTTCCAAGAGAGGCCGCAGTCAAACAGCCAGGAAGTGTTTAAGAGCTCTCTAGTATCTGTGTGAGGGTTCTTGTGTCCTTAACTAA
This sequence comes from Bombina bombina, assembly GCF_027579735.1. Lineage (NCBI taxonomy): Eukaryota > Metazoa > Chordata > Amphibia > Anura > Bombinatoridae > Bombina > Bombina bombina. Next base: position 318,150,837 of record NC_069499.1, on the reverse strand, counting down.
TCCAACCTTGTATTGTTTCTAGCCATTAAGCATATGGCTAAGGGTTGGGTTGCTTCTATTGGTTGAGCTTTCACCTCCTAATGTGACTACTAATTACCTAACCCCTTCCTACTACGGATGAACCCTGGGCATTGATTCTACGTTAAAGCTGTTACGTGAGTGCTCGCCCCCTAAACCTGAACTGCTATCTATAGATATATATCTATCTATATCTATCTATCTATATATATATATATATATATATACATATATATATATATATACGTATACACACACATATATATATATATATATATATATATACATTGCTCTTTAGAATAAATTCAAGTAGGTACAGAACAAACTCAGTATAATCATTTTATGTTGGGCCCCTTGTATCCAGGAGTCTTTTAATTGCCAAAAGGCCCATCTGGTGGGGAATCGAGGAGTATAGACCCTCTACATCAAGTGATGCCAGAATAGTATTTTTACTCACCGATACCCCATCGAGTTTCCTTAAGAGGTCAGCTGTATCTTTCACATAGGAAGATAAAGTCACCAGGAAAGGACGCAGGTATTTATCAACATATTCGCCGATTTTCTCAGTAAAACTCCCAAACCCGGAGACAATCGGTCTACCTGGGGGGCATTTCAGGTTTTTATGCATCTTAGGGAGAACATAGAAAACAGGCATAACAGGGTGCTCAGGGTATAGGAACTGAAACTCCTTTTGTGAGATCACTCCCATTCATCTAGCCTCATTCAGGAGCTTAAACAGAGAGAGTTGAATCTAGCCCAGATGATTATTACTTAGCCTTTCATACTAGTTTTATTGCTCAACTGGCGTTTAACCTCATTGATATATAGGCATTCATCCATTAGGACCAGATTCCCACCCTTGTCCGCTTGCTTGATCACTAAGTTGTTTGCAACGCTCAATTCCTTAAGTGCTGTTCTCTTCCTAGGTTCCAGATTGTCATCCCTCTGTTTTATTGAAAAATGTTCAATTTCTTTTTCCATCTGCTTTACAAAAAGGTTGACAGATGGAACCAGGGAGAGAGACGGCATAAATGTGGACTTGGGTTTAAAAATGGGCTTCTGCCTCTGTATAGATCCTATTACTGGGGGATCCTGGATCTCCCCCTGCTCATTATCCACAAATAGAGACTCAAGATCCCCCAGTGCCAATTCATCCTATTTATCTAGGGTCAAAGGGGTTTCTTTTTGGGACTTCATTATAAGAGAAAGGAAAATTTTTCTTCCAAAAAGATGGAGATCTTTTAATACTTCAAATGTGTCTATTGTGGCAGTGGGACAATAGGAGAGGCCTTTCTTTAGTAACTCTATATGTGCCAAATTAAGAGAAAGAGGACAGGTTTACAATCTGTAATTCCTCTTCACTGGGGTTTGCTAGTATCCTCTGTGATTTCCCCTCCCCCTGGGTCTCCCCTTGTATTGGCCATATTGGTCCCCTCTTCTTCTCATCTGTCTGATTTGATATTGTTTCTCTCTCATTGGTAACCCAAATGGATACTTTCCTTTTTCCCCTTCTCCTCCCTCTCCTCCTTCTTTTGATCCCATACCGGAGGAGTTTTTTTGTGATGAGCGTGTTTCAGAGTCAGACATGTCTGTTACTGAATCGTATGACCCTTTTTGAGATTTATATACATACATCCTTCCATTTTTGTAATCATCCTGATCCTGTCTTAGTTTCCTACACCTCCTTGACTTAATTTCCATTTTTAATTTGGCAATATTGTTACTAGTTTCCCCATTTAATTTCTCAATATTAGGGTCACTCTCAAAGTTGTTAACTTTACCTAGGGCTTTTTCCAAGTCCAAACCGTCGCGATAAACCCCTTATCGCTCTGGCACAAACGTTTGCACTCCACTTGTAATCTGGACCTATATCATTTATGTAAATCATGGAACACAAATATAGTTTAAAAAATGGATTTGAAAACTGAAGTTAAATAATACAGTAATCTTTGCTATTTATCAGTGTTCTAAGGTTTTATTACTTTTGATTAAAAAAAATCCAACTGAGAACCACTGAGCAAGAGTATATAATAGAGCAGCATGCCAGCAATTTCTGGTCTATAATAAATAATGACTTAATTTAATACTGTGATGGTTTGGGGTGTTAGTCCAAACTGAGAGTATATAAAGGTACAGTCCAAAGGAATAACCTCTCATCTCTGAACAGTGCAATGAATCACTCTGATATATTCAATTAAATTATGATGGAGAGAAAAGCATGATATTAAAATCCTCCATGTCATAAAAATAAGAGCAATAGAATTATTGCAGAGGAAATTTGCACATCTAGGCAAGTATCCCCACTTGTCTTACCTCGGAAATATCCTGTATACATTGTTACCAAAGCACCAAAGGATTCTGCAGAAATAGTACCTACGTCTGGACACTTGGACAGCTGTTTCTTTCTTATTAGAACTCTTATGCAAAAGATTGTTTTTAGTTTTCCTGCAAAGTGAAGCTTATTTCAGGGCAGAAGCAAAATGTAATTAATTTCAGTAAGTCAGCCCCAGAGAAATTTTGTGTTCAGTTCCAAGAGAGGGATTTTTGTTCCAAGAGAGGCCGTAGTCAAACAGCCAGGAAGTGTTTAAGAGCTCTCTAGTATCTGTGTGAGGGTTCTTGTGTCCTTAACTAATCCAACCTTGTATTGTTTCTAGCCATTAAGCATATGGCTAAGGGTTGGGTTGCTTCTATTGGTTGAGCTTTCACCTCCTAATGTGACTACTAATTACCTAACCCCTTCCTACTACGGATGAACCCTGGGCATTGATTCTACGTTAAAGCTGTTACGTGAGTGCTCGCCCCCTAAACCTGAACTGCTATATATATATATATATATATATATATATATATATATATATACGTATACACACATATATATATATATATATATATATATATATAGCAGTTCAGGTTTAGGGGGCGAGCACTCACGTAACAGCTTTAACGTAGAATCAATGCCCAGGGTTCATCCGTAGTGTCCACAGTATGATAATCTGCCCTCCAGGGACCAAGACCTGAGTTACTGTTTCAAATATAGATAAGTACTGCACAATAAACAGTAAACATCAGGATTTCTTCAAAAGAGTAACAAATTTATTTTAACGTTTCAGGGACATACTTCCTCTTCTTCAGAACACAAAACTGATGCACAGCATCCACTTAAATAAGACAAACATGCAATCAAATAATTACCTCCTCCTGTGTAGAGCGCCAAACATTTTGTGAAAATCGCCAAACCGGAAGTGCCTAAACCATACACTTCCGGTCCGGCGTGTAGAAAATATAAAGCATACCACGATTACAAAAACCTACTATACATTGGCATAAATCTAAATGTGCCTGTGTTGTGCACAACAAATTTACATAGAAATAAATATAAGAGTGTTGATACCCAAATTATGCAATGCAAGTGAAAATCGTAAATCCGGAAGTGACCTCATAAAGCCTCCCGGAAGTGGGGCACAGTCTTGTTATTCTAACTATGTAAACTGTTGATGTCCGAAAACCGGAAGTGGGGCAAGTGATAAAAATCTGGGTTTAACAGAAAATATAACTGCATCAAAGTCAAGAAAAAAACACTCAATTCTGACTAAATAGCAGAATAAACACAGTGATTACCACTCATAAATAGAACTTGTGTGCAAGTTACACATCATATATACAATGTGTCAAGTTATACATACTGTCTTAAAACATAACCTAATCCCCTATTTCTACTAGAGGAATTATGGCAATAAGAAAAAGCAATAAACAATTATAGGAATATGGATTCACTCTTTCTGAGCTTATTATAAGGTCTTAGGTGGGATGTTGAACTAGTTAGTTTGAGATTATGTACATAGTTACATAGGCCACTGTGTACTACAAAAACCAGCACAGACCTGTGGGTATCAAAAGTATTCACTATACATGAAAAGTGATAAGTGTGTGTGTATCAAGAGTACTCCAAGGGGCTACCACTACCGTATCTCAGGGGGTCCACCCAGGGTCAATAGAACTCTGGGATGGATCCACTAATGGATGTACAGATGCACATGCCCGGTGTCAAAAAGGCATCAAAATACCTGGACCAAATCCAATAACGGAAAGGGCTAATAATCCTCGACCCATAACACGCGTCACTTAGATCATATTAGAGTACCCAGGTCTGGCATGGAGTTAAGTCTCTTTGGAACTATAGTGTCCAATCTCAGGATCCATTCTGCTTCTCTTCTGAGGAGCATCTTGTTTCTGTTTCCACCTCTTATGGGTTTCGGCACATGATCTATGAGAATAACTTGCAGGGATGCTACAAGATGTTTAGCCTCCATCCAAAGGCGTGCAACCGGTTGGTCCAAGTGTCCCTTCTCAATAGCTTGCCTCATAGCCATCCTATGGTTTGCCATGCACTCCCATAAGGTCCCTTGGGTCTTTCCAATGTAAAGTTTTGCACAAGGACAAAACAACATGTATACCACGTATTCAGTGGTACACATGATGGAAAAAGGGATAGTATACGTTTTGTTGTTATGTGGGTGGTTAAACTTCTTAGTGGCAATTAAGCCATTGCATGTGGTGCAATTAGGGCAACAATAACATTTTTTAATATTAGTTGTTGGTGCCTTTTCATATGACTTAATTGGGTTAGTATGGACCGCAAGGTCCCGGATATTAGCATTACGCTTATAGCCCATCATGGGCGAAGTGGTCTTAGCAAATGTCAGTTTAGGATCTGAGTAGAGAATGTTCCAATGTTTCTTCACTATTTGGCCCAACTGTAATATATTTGTTTCCCAAATAATTCATAATAAAATAAGGAGTATAACACAGAATGATAATTCTACTAAACAATCTGATTATCAGCCTATGTTTCTTAAATCTCACTCCACAGCTGATACTAGTTTAATGACTGATGTTATCAAATTTTAATCGTCTTGTCCTTTCACCTTCAAGACCTATTTATCATATTTCCCATCCTTCTATTTCTCCTCAGTTTGTTGCACTTTTTGTTGCTAGTGTGAAAAAGTTTGATTATTTACAAGAATGGTATATTAATGCTTCTCATCTTATTATTCCAGGATTTGGTGGCATACCCCATACAGGAGTGAACATCTGTCTCCTATGCAGTATTGATTTACTTTCTTCTCCTGCAGGAATTCTACATGATGATAAACAAGTTCCTTTGGTTATGTCAGATAATATTTTATCTTGTGATACAAGTAGCACAGTAAATTTATTTAATGTTTCTTATATACCTGCTACTTTATTAATTAATCATTTGAATCCTTTTGATTCTGTAGGATTATGGCAATGTATGGACCATGGTATTTCCCAATTTTCTGTTCATATTAGTATATTTGTACATACTACTACTTCACTTCCTTTGTCTAAACCTATTCCTACCTCTTTAGAAAAACCTTTTCATGAAGGTGATCCTATTCAGGTACGTTTAGATTCTGCGACACAAGTTGCTTATGATGTTGAATATCGTTTAGTTACTTGGCATCTTCAATTGTCAAGGTGGATGGTTTCTACACAATATTCAAACTGCACTCCCTTTGTGTCTGTACAAGAAAAATCATTCCAATGGTGGTTTCATGAAAGTTTACTGCAAAATGTTTCTCTTCGATCTAATCATAGACCTAGGAGAGATGTACTTGCGACTGGCTTGGGAGCATATGGTAGTATGATTGGCTCTCCTGCACAAATAAATTCTGAAATATTAAGATATAAATTAGCAAATCTTGCCTCTCATGTAGCTACAGGCTTAGATACTCAATATGGAATTAATAATAATATTGCTAATCTCCAGCAACATCAAACTTATGTTATGGTGGATATTACTAATATTATTAAAAATAAATTTAATGTTTTAGTAAATTAATTATATAATTTTACACATGAGACTGCCTGGGCTATGTTATGCTCTCAAGTACAATCTGATCTATCTACTGACTTAAAGATTCAACTTCAAAGTTTATGGTCTGGAAAGTGGCCAGCTTCTTTAAGTTTAGCTGCATCTAAGTCAGTCACTAATTTTGCCATGACACATCTTTTATGGTAGGAAGTAATTTTATCTGACTGCACCACTGAATTTTGTATGATTCATACATTAATTCCTTGGTCTGGTAAAGATAGTATTCTTTATCGCTTAGCGACAATTGGTCTTCCTGCTAATGGTTCATTACTGTTTCCAGTATTGTCACATCAATGGGTGTCGCATAACATTGATGAATCAAAATGGACACTTGTTGATGTATCATTGTGTCATTCCAATGCAAATTTGTTTATCTGTTCCTTTTCACAATTCCATACAACCAATGAAACATGTTGGGAAAATCAAAAGTCTTGTACCTTACAAAGTCATTTTAATGTACTTAGACCGGTATTTTATTTAGGATCTGACAGAGTTTGTTTTCATTTATTTAATTCTGATACTATTATATTCCAAACACAGGATAATGTATTTGCTAGTTCTCATTTATTACCTGGTACCTGGTGTAATACTATTCCACTTAAATATATTGCATCATCTAATTGGAATTTTACCATGCCCCAAACTCTTAATATTACTTTAAATTTAACATGGGACCATGTTATGAATTTTTCTGTTTATAATTTACCTTTGGGTATGGGATCACAAATGAAGAAATGGTTAACTGATTCTACTCTAATTTCTTCCTTGTTACAAAATTTAAAACATATTTCTGTAGATACTAAAATTACAGTTGAACATGAACAAGGAATTTTAAAATCAGCTACTTCTAGTATATTACAAGATGCAAATATATCTTGGTGGGAATCTGTATTTGGATATAGTAGTACAGCTACTCAATTTTTTAATATTATGTTACACCCTGTTATTGTTTTAACTATTGTTCAAATTTTTATGTTTATTTTTATGTGTGGTTGTGTTTGTTATCAAAAGCATTTAAACAAAAAAATAGTTAGACAACTTACAACCCTGGAACATCTTAATTCACAACAAAAACGTTATGTACCTTTATATTCTGCTTATTCAGTTTTGCTTGATACAACTAGGCTTCCTAATCCAATTTGACTGACATATAGAATAATTTGATATCAATATTGTATACTTATACTTTATTTTTATTTTTTATTTTTACGATACTCCTATCTCTCTCTTTTCTTGGTGTCTGGATGGAATTCTTTTGATTTGCACTTGGGCTCTTCTGAATTGATCTGCCTGACTACTACTGGACATGCTGAGGCCTTGTGACAAGTTTACCTATGGTTGCTGCAATCGTTACCTGCAACTAACTGTGTCATCTACTTGTTTCACCCTATGGTTCTTCCTTGGCCTTTTCAGTGGTTATATACACTATTGTTCCTGTTTGTAAGCACTGTGAAGATTACACATGTTGTATTTCTTGATGGAACTGCTCCTACAGACTTTATTGCTTTCAATTCTGCAACAAATGTATCTTACTACTAAGGTAGTTATGAACTGAACTTTTTCTGCAATGACGCTGCTATGGATTTGATTCCTTCAATCAAGACTTGAACATCTTTATTTATGAACTATGTAATTATTGGAACATTCTTTATAGTAGTGTATGACGTCAAATCCACTGTCTATTGTTTGAAATATGTCTGGTATATGTCTGGTAGTTTCTTCTGTGTTGGCCCTTAGTGTTTAATCATTGGGATTGTGTCTGACAAAAAGAAAAGAAAGTGGGGGAATGTGGAGTTATAAAATCATGATTAGAATAAATTATAAAATCATGATTAGGAAAATATACAATTTCAAAGAAGAATTACACATTAAATATGTTATTAATAGATAAAACATTTAGATATAAATTAAGATATAGAATATGGAAGAGTTATAAATTAAATTAACTTAGATATGATTAGTCAGTTTAGTTAGTAATGGGTTAAATAGTGTTTTAAAGACAATGTATTTAAAACTGTGACATTTACATTCAGTTGCTGTTGTCAATCAAAACACCTATACTGCTAGCTAGACACATAGTATTATTAACACTCTAATGCACTGCGCATGAACAAGTTAAAATCGTATTTTCTATATGTCAGCCAAAATTATAAAGTCTTTTTAGGAAGTTAAAATATACAAAGATAGCATTTTCATTTATGGTATGCTTTGATTTCATTGGCTTAAAATGTGTATATAAGCTTTGCCTTTGTATGAGGCTATTGTTATCTTCTGCCTTTAGATCTCAAGGTATGTAATTAATCTTGCTGTGATTAATAAATAGTTTATGTCAACTAATATTTGATAAATATGAGTATTAATTTAATCTGTTAGATAACCCAGATTAAATATTTGTCTATAGTTAGGGTTTTGTCTAGCCAAGACATATAAAGTCACATAAGAATAATTCTTACAAGCATCTCATTTTTATCCTCTTTTGCGAGAATCATACATATACATCTGTTGCTAAACACTCATTTAGTGACAGCCCTTTAGACAAGAGAGATATATTTACGACAGTCATAATCACTTTCTGTATTTCATCCTTCTTGGGGTTCTGTTTCTGGAGGACATCCTCTTGGGTAAGTCCCTTAGTGTGTTCAAAAATAGGGTCAACAATCCTGGGTTTATATCCCCTGGTCAGGAACTTTTGTCTCATATCTGTTAACTGTGAGACCCCTACGGATGTATTTGTGTTATTTCTAATTGTGCGGACCAACCAGTTGCACGCCATTGGATGGAGGCTAAACATCTTGTAGCATCCCTGCAAGTTATTCTCATAGATCATGTGCTGAAACCCGTAATAGGTGGAAACAGAAACAAGATGCTCCTCAGAAGAGAAGCAGAATGGATCCTGAGATTGGACACTATAGTTCCAAAGGGACTTAACTCCATGCCAGACCTGGGTAGTCTAATATGATCTAAGTGACGCGTGTTCTGGGTCGGGGATTATTAGCCCTTTCCGTTATTGGATGTGGTGCAAATATCTTGATGCCTTTTTGACACTGGGTATGTGCATCTGTACATCCATTAGTGGATCCATTCCAGAGTTCTATTGACCCTGGGTGGACCCCCTGAGATACGGTAGTGGTAGCCCCTTGGAGTACCCTTGATACACACACACTTATCACTTTTCATGTATAGTGAATACTTTTGATACCCACAGGTCTGTGCTGGTTATTGTAGTACTCAGTGGTCTATGTAACTATGTACATAATCTCAAACTAACTAGTTCAACATCCCATCTAAGACCTTATAATAAGCTCAGAAAGAGTGAATCCATATTCCTATAATTGTTTATTGCTTTTTCTTATTGCCATAATTCCTCTAGTAGAAATAGGGGATTAGGTTATGTTTTAAGCCAGTATGTATAACTTGACACATTGTATATATAATGTGTAACTTGCACACAAGTTCTATTTATGAGTGGTAATCACTGTGTTTATTCTGCTATTTAGTCAGAATTGAGTGTTTTTTTCTTGACTTTGATGCAGTTATATTTTCTGTTAAACCCAGATTTTTATCACTTGCCCCATTTCCGGTTTTGGGACATCAACAGTTTACATAGTTAGAATAACAAGACTGTGCCCCACTTCCGGGAGGCTTTATGAGGTCACTTCTGGATTTACGATTTTCACTTGCATTGCATAATTTGCGTATCAACACTCTTATATTTATTTCTATGTAAATTTGTTGTGCACAACACAGGCACATTTAGATTTAAGCCAATGTATAAGTAGGTTTTTGTAATCGTGGTATGCTTTATATTTTCTACATGCCGCACCGGAAGTGTTTGGTTTAGGCACTTCCGGTTTGGCAATTTTCACACAATGTTTGGCGCTCTACACAGGGGGTGTGTATACGTGTATATATATATATATATATATATATATATATATATATATATATATATAATATATATATTTTTATATATATATATATATATATATATATATCAGTTCAGGTTTAGGGGGCGAGAACTCACGTAACAGCTTTAACGTAGAATCAATGCCAAGGGGTTCATCCGTAGTAAATGTATATAGACAAGCAGGCTATGCGGTGCACTCACTAGGACTTAAACATAAACATTAATTGTCAGCAACATTTTGGGATCACCCCCGTCTTATATGTATAATTATATAAATGGGTCTCTTTATACAATTTCCTGTTATGTTATTCCTTAGTTAGTTTATACTGATTGTATTTGGCTGATTATATTTGGGGTTATATCATATAATGAATATATTTCTAACTTTTCATTTTGTGTCATGCATATAATGAAGGTATATCTTAAACAGATTGTGATAATGATATATTCCTTAATTATATCTGTGTATATAGCAATATATCTGGTGTTGGGTATAATTCATTTCCATTACATTTTTTAGGGTACATTTTGGTCAATTGCAGAAAACTCTATTCCATACATTTGGTACATCACATAAATCATAGTGGTTATGTAATTATTATAAATTCAGGTTATTTACTGCAATATCTTGTGTTTCCAGATTTCTATATTAAAGTATTCATTTAAATAAGTCTTGTGTTCCTCTAGTAAACAGATAGGGCATTTGCTATTGTTTATATTACACTGAAATGTGAATATCCTGTCACAGTCACCAAATATTCCCTGCATACAACTTAGCAATGTGACTCTCTTGTGTTGTAAACATTGTGTTGTAAATCATTCACTTGACCTAAATGTGCCTTTCCCTTATAAATAATAATTATTCCATATGATGATATTTCAGTTTTCCCCACAAATTATCTAACGCTTGATTGTCCAGGACAGCAAATGAAAAACAATACTGGGAGATTTATCAGTTCTTGCTAAATAAATAACTGATCTTTAGCTGACAAAATAGTGAGTACATATGCAACAGGTTGCATAAGCACAAATTAACTTAAAAAAGAGGAAGCACATCATTTAAGGAATGTTAAAGTCATATGTATATATGCATAGTATAAATAGGAAATGAGGCACTGCATTGCAAAATAAATGACATAATGTTGCATTTTAGAGACATAACACTTGAAAAGCCTCTTGAGTTTGTTTATTATTTAGCATCATATTTGTTTGTTTATCATCTAGTTTATTGTGGTCAAGTGTGGACAAATATAAATAATTCCTGAATTGTTATTGCATACAGTATTGCAGGGTCAGAATTCTGGGTCCAGGCTCTATGTGAGCAGTTTACATTTTCAGAGATACATTTCAGAAAATGGTGGCAAACAAGTTCCACAAAGTAAAACTTTAGAAAACAGATTACCTGTTTGATCATGGAAAGTTTTATACTGTGTATTTACTGTACATATTTCACATTCCAATGTTCTGCACCTAGCAGAATATGTTCTATGTATTTTTAAATAGATATAAATATATATATATACATATATATATATATATATATATATATATATATATATAATCATATAGATATGTAGGTATAGCTATATATTGTTGCTATATAAAATGCAGCCAATCAGATACATGTAGTAATGTGAATTTATGAATACATAGAACATATTCTGCTATTTGAAGAACAATGGAATGTGAAATATTCATATTTTCATGTCGGGTTAGCACATTTGAGAATATGCATTCGGGAATAGCACACGAGTGGGTTGTTATTTCCACTTTTTGCACTACATTTAAGTCTATATGGGAATATGTTAATGTAGTCACAATATTCAAAGTTTGGCTTTTTGTACATGTTAGGTTAGCTCTTGTGCGAAAACTTTTTACATTCAACTTGTAATACGCAAGCTAGCTGATGCACGCAATATGCCTCTGTCTAGCAAAGGTTTTTTTTAACTTTTTTTTCTCAATTAAATTCTATCAGGAATCGGTTATTGTGCTTGTGATATTCTACGTCCGGATTTTTGCTGGCATTGGGTTAGCGTGCAAAAAAGTTTACTTCTAGCGCAGTTAGCAGAAGAGTGAAAGCCTTTAAAAACACTCGTAATCTATCCCATTATAATTACTTACAAAATTGTTTGAATTTGAATAGCAAAACAACTTCACATTTCACTTTCATTATTTATTTTCTCTGATGTATAACAGAAAATGGTAATTTTTTTCAGAGAAGATTAAGTAAATTATGTCAAATTCAGATCCCTGCTGCAAAGTGAGGAAATATGCAGAAGCATATTTATATTTGTCCCCTATGATGTGCCCTGGACAGCACCTGTGTCCTGGGCCGGGGCAGCACATGCCAATAGAAAGGCAATGCATAAATAATGCTATGGAGGTCAACACAGGTAAGCAATCGCAGAGACAGGCTGTGTCAGTGCCTTCATTACATGAGATACAGGCTTATATCAACATGCTGCTGCTGGATGCTGCGATCATTACATGAGATACAGGCTGAGATCAACATGCTGCTGCTGGATGCTGCGATCATTACATGAGATACAGGCTGAGATCAACATGCTGCTGCTGGATGCTGCGATCATTACATGAGATACAGGCTGAGATCAACATGCTGCTGCTGGATGCTGCGATCATTACATGAGATACAGGCTGAGATCAACATGCTGCTGCTGGATGCTGCGATCATTATATGAGATACAGGCTGAGATCAACATGCTGCTGCTGGATGCTGCGATCATTATATGAGATACAGGCTGAGATCAACATGCTGCTGCTGGATGCTGCGATCATTACATGAGATACAGGCTGAGATCAACATGCTGCTGCTGGATGCTGCGATCATTACATGAGATACAGGCTGAGATCAACATGCTGCTGCTGGATGCTGCAATCATTATATGAGATACAGGCTGAGATCAACATGCTGCTGGATGCTGCGATCATTACATGAGATACAGGCTGAGATCAACATGCTGCTGCTGGATGCTGCGATCATTACATGAGATACAGGCTGAGATCAACATGCTGCTGCTGGATGCTGCGATCATTACATGAGATACAGGCTGAGATCAACATGCTGCTGCTGGATGCTGCGATTATTACCTGGGCTGGAGGGGCACCTGTGTTGTTATCTATCTGTCACTAAGGCCCGATGATGAAAGTTCTCCTCTGTGAAAAGCGAGCCCAATCAGATTGAGCTCGCATTCTATTGGCTGATCGGAACAGCCAATAGAATGCAAGCTCAATCTGTTTGGCTGATTGGATCAGCCAATCGGATTGAACTTGGATCTGATTGGCTGATTGCATCAGCCAATCAGATTTTTCCTACCTTAATTCTGATTGGCTGATAGAATCCTATCAGCCAATCGGAATTCAAGGGACGCCATCTTGGATGACATCACTTAAAGGAATATCCATTCGTCGGGTAGGCATCGTTGGAAGAGGATGGCTCCGCGTCGGCTCGTTTGAAGAAGGCTCCACTCCGGATGGATGAAGATTGAAGACGCCGCAAGGATGAAGACTTCTATTGGATGGAAGACCTCTTCAGCGCCCCTTGGATGATGACTTTGGCCGCTCTAGATGTCCTCTTTTGTTCCATCGGTGGCCGGCTGGCTGAAGATGACTCAAGGTAGGGAGATCTTCAGGGGGTTAGTGTTAGGTTTTTTTAAGGGGGGTTTGGGTGGGTTAGAGTAGGGGTATGTGGGTGGTGGGTTTTAATGTTGGGGGGGGTTGTATTTTTTTTACAGGCAAAAGAGCTGATTACTTTGGGGCAAAAGGCCCTTTTAAGGGCTGATAATAGAGCTGTTAACATTTGTAATTTAGAATAGGGTAGGGCATTTTTTTATTTTGGGGGGTTTTGTTATTCTTATAGGGGGCTTAGATTAGGTGTAATGAGCTTTAAAAATCTTGTAATATTTTTTTATTTTTTGTAACTTAGTTTTTTTTTATTTTTTGTACTTTAGTTAGTTTATTTAATTGAATTTAATTGTAGGTATTTGTAGTTAATTAATTTAATTTATTTAATGATAGCGTAGTGTTAGGTTTAATTGTAACTTAGGTTAGGATTTATTTTACAAGTAAATTTGTATTTCTTTTAGCTAGGTAGTTATTAAATAGTTAATAACTATTTAATAACTATTCTACCTAGTTAAAATAAATACAAAGGTACCTGTAAAATAAATATAAATCCTAAAATAGCTACAATGTAATTATTAATTACATTGTAGCTATATTAGGGTTTATTTTACAGGTATTTAGTTTTAAATAGGAATAATTTAGTTAATGATAGTGTAGTGTTAGGTGTAATTGTAACTTAGGTTAGTTTTTATTTTACAGGTAAATTTGTCTTTATTTTAACTAGGTAGCTATTAAATAGTTAATAACTATTTAATAGCTATTGTACCTAGTTAAAATAAATTGAAATTTGCCTGTAAAATAAAAATAAATCCTAAAATAGCTACAATATAATTATTAGTTAGATTTTAGCTATATTAGGGTTTATTTTAAAGGTAAGTATTTAGTTTTAACTAGAAATAATTTAGTTAATAATTGTAATTTTATTTAGATTTATTTAATTAAAATTTAAGTTAGGGGGGTGTTAGGGTTAGACTTAGGTTTAGGGGTTAATAATTTTATTATAGGTTGCGGCGGTATAGGGGGGCAGGATAGGGGTTAATTAATTTAATATAGGTGGAGACGGTGTAGGGGGGGCAGATTAGGGGTTAATAAGTTTAATATAGGTGACGGCGGGGTCTGGGAGCGGCGGTTTAGGGGTTAAACAATTTATTTAGTTGTGGCAAGGTCCGGGATCCGCAGGATAGGCGTTTATAAATGTATTATGGGTGGTGGCGGTATAGGGGGGGCAGGATAGGGGCTAATAGGTATAATGTAGGTGGCGGCGGGGTTCGGGAGTGGTGGTTTAGGGGTTAATACATTTATTATAGTTGCAGTGGGGTCTAGGAGTGGAGGTTTAGGGGGTAATAACTTTATTTAGTTGCGGGGGGCTCCGGGGGCGCTGGTATAGGGGGTAGAACAGTATAGTATAGTGTTAGTGCTTAGTGACAGGGGTATTAATAAAGCTGTAGAAAAGCCGAAGAGCAGCGAGATCGATGTGTGATAACTATCACAGTCCGCTGCTCATTGCCCCGTACTTGGTGCACGGCTTTTGGACAGCTTTTTTAATAACTTTGGCGAGCATATTCAGGTCCGCGGTGGCGATGTGAGGCGAGCTTAGGCAGGCGTATTGGGCCGGTTAATGCAAGCAAATTACGGAGCTTGATAACGAGAGGCCTATAATTTCAGTGTGGTTCCAGATCTGCCCAAAAGCATGGAAGCTTTCCATTCTGACACCAAAGAAGAAATGTTTGATTTTCTGAGTGGAACTACAAATTGTAATTGAAGTTCCACTGTATATGTTTTAATCGGGCCTATTCATTCGTACAAAAATATTTTAATTCCATTTAAAAGGGATCCGCTTGGCAATCAAGATTGGCTTTGAAATTTTATTAAGGGCTGAAAGCAGTGTTTCAAGGCAGTCACCAAGAAGTATTTTACTATACATTTCTATGGGAAGCGATGTTTCTCTGAAACTATTGCAATTTTAAAAGCGGCATCGCCACCTGCATTGAGGGTGTAATCCTATAACTTTAATCAATATTAAATGGCAATAAAATGTACATGTCAGTCCATCATTGTACAGTACAATAATGAAACTGGAACATGAATAATAAACCCATAGTGTCACGCTGCGCCGCTCTAGTCGTTGCTAGGGGCGCAGCATCTCCTTCCGTTCTCGTTGTCAGGGGCAGTGTCAGCTCCAGATGCGTGCGGCGCTGACATCATTGCCGCATGCTCTGGATGCCGGTCGGAGCTCAGTGGCGCGAATCTGCGCCAATTTAAACGTTTTTAGAACTATCTGTCACTGCCCAAGTATAGGTGTTACTTTGTGTGCTCCTGGGTATGACAGATTGTTCTTTCTTGTGCCTAATATTGTTACTGAACCTGCCTGCCTGACTTCTCTACCTGTCTTAACCTTTAAACTGCTGAATTAATTACTGTTGCTGAACCTGCCATTCTGACTACTCTACCTGCCTTAACCCTTACACTGCTGGATTGATCTACTGTTGCCAAACCCTGCCTGCCTAGCCATTCTAGTGGTGTGCCCTTGGACTGCTTTACTGTTGCCAAACCCTGCCTGCCTGACTATTCTAGTGGTTTATCCTTGGACTGCTTTACTGTTGCCAATCCCTGCCTGTCTGACCATTCTAGTGGTTTATCCTTGGACTGCTTTGCTGTTGCCAGACCCTGCCTGTTGCTAGGGGCCCAGCGTCTCTTTCCCTGCTCGTTGTCTGGGCAGTGTCGGCTCAGGATGCATGTGGCACTGACGTCATTGCTGCACGCTCTGGATGCCAGTCGGGGCTCAGTGGCACGAATCTGCGCCTGTTTAAATGTTTTTAGAATGATCTGTTACTGCCCAAGTATAGGTGTTACTTTGTGTGTTACTGGGTGTGACAGATCGTTCTTTCTTGTGCCTAATATCGTTACTGAACCTGCCTGCCTGACTACTCTACCTGCCCTAACCCTTAAACTGCTGAATTAATTACTGTTGCTGAACCTGCCTGTCTAACTACTTTACCTGCCTTAACCTTTACACTGCTGGATTGATCTACTGTTGCCAAATCCTGCCTGACTGACCATTCTAGTGTTGTGCCCTTGTACTGCTTTACTGTTGCCAAACCCTGCCTGTCTGACTATTCTAGTGGTTTATCCTTGGACTGCTTTACTGTTGCCAAACCCTGTCTGCCTGACCATTCTAGTGGTTTATCCTTGGACTGCTTTGCTGTTACCAGACCTTGCCTGCCTGCCGCTGGGGACTGTCCTGCCTGAGGTGAGTGCCGCCTTCCTCATCTCAAAATGAACAGAAATAAATGGCTACTGTATCATATAGAATATTAATATATCATACATGCCACTTTTTTTTTTTTTAATAACAAAAACTTTAAACACATATAATTTCACAGTATAATAAATACATATAATAAACTTCATGCACATGTATAATGTATCCACATCCACCCAGCTCGTATAGGTTTTTTTGTCTTTTTGTTCTTTATTCAGGGGCAAAACTACAGGGGGTGCAGAGGTCATAGGTGTGACTGGGCCCCTGAGGGTGGGGGTCCAGCTTAAAAAAAAAAAAAAAAGTTATTTTATTTTAATATATTTTTTTTTAAATAAAAAACGTTAACCTACCACTGCCTGCACTGATATCATGTGAGTGTGACATGACTACATGGGTTAGTGTTTCTGTTTTACCCATTGGTGTTTATGTGTGTGTGTATGGTGTGTGTGTGTATGTATATGACTGTGTGTGTATTTATGCATGTAGTATGTGTATTTGTGTATGTTTGTGGAATAAGCAAATTACAGACCTTGTTACTACAGCATGGGGGGCAGGGGGTAAACAGTGTCACTATATAGTACCACTATATACAGTATGGGGGCTGGACCATGTCACTGACTACTGTGGTCACTTTATAAAGTACTGGGCGGGTAGGGTCAGGCCAGCCATCTCACCGGCAGATTACAGACTGTGTCACTAACTTACTATATACAGTAATGGGGGGTTAAATAGTGTCACTATATACAGTAATAGGGGGTCAGACCATCTCACAGACTGTGGGCACAGGGTACCTCCTTTTGCAGACATGTAATCGGATTCACATTTTTTTCTGTGTTAAATGTAAAAAAATTTTTTTTTATTAAATTCACCTTTTTTTGAGGGGGGAGGGGTGGCAGGGGCCCCTTCTTAGATTCTTGCACCTGGGCCCTGTGGTTTCTAGTTACGCCTCTGTCTTTATTAACAATAGTGATCCCATACACAGTGAAAATATAGGTGTTTTATGGGCGTTTCCTGGGCTTCCCCATGATATATTAGCATCCACTGGTATTACTCAGTGGAGTGCTAATATCTCTTGCATGCAAGGGATTTTAGCGCTCCATTTCTAATCTATCCCTAATTATATATCTAATACATTTGTGCAGTCTATTTGAAACTTATTATTGTTAATAAATTGAATGACTTGTCATTTATTTGCATCTTGTTAATGTTTGAATAAATCTGTTAATATTTTATCATAGTTGAGTCATTGTTACTGCATAAATATAATTTAGCTTGGTTCATAATATTCAGAACTTAGTTATTATTAATTAGCATTCTTAATACTCACCTGTCAGAACTTAGTTATTATAAACTAGGAGATAAGCCTGCCCAGAGGGCAGTCCCCCAAGCTAAAGTTACCAAAAATAAAAAAGTAAAATTCCAGAAAAAAATAAACAAAGCTATCCAAAATAAAAATTTTAACCCTAAACTAATACCCCTATAAAAATAAAAAATCCCACCAAAATAAAACACCCCCTAATCTAATACTAAACTACCAATAGCCCTTAAAAGGGCTTTGTGTAGTTAAACAGCTCTTTTACTTACAAAAATGAATAATTAGCCCCTAAAAGTAAAATCCCCCACCCACCAAATCCCCAAAATAAAAAAACCTAACACTAAAAAAAAATCAGCTCTTTTCCACCCCCCCCCCCCAAAAAAAAAAGCCTAAAACTAAGCCCCAAATAGGTACTCACCATTCCTGAAGTCTGGCGGAGAAGGTCTTGCAATGTGTGCAATGGATGATCGCATGAAGAGGAGACTCCACGCTGCCGAGGACCAACACCATTAAGGACCGCCGCTGAGGATCCGTGCATCAGGGAAGCCAGCTCCGCACCTCCGCTCCATGCTGCCTTTGCTCCGGATGAAGATAGAAGATGATGGAGCCGTATGAAAGAAGACCTTCTCCTCCGGACTTCAGGAACGGTAAGTACCTATTTGGGGCTTAGTTTTAGGATATTTTTTATTTTTATTTTTTTTTATTTTTAAGATTAGGGATTTAATGTACTTGAAAAAGAGTTGATTGCCCTTTTAATGGCAGTAAAAGAGCTGAATGCCCTTTAAGGGCAATGCCCATACAAATGCACCTTTAGGGCAATGGGTAGATTTTTTATTTTTATTTTGGGGGGTTTGGTGGGTGGGGTTTTTTTACTGTGACTTAGCATTTATTTAATGTAAAAGAGCTGTTTAACTTAGGGCAATGCCATACAAAAGGCCATTTAAGGGCTATTGGAAATTTAGTTTAGATTAGTTGGCGTTTTTATTTTGGGGGGGCTTTTTCTTTATTTAGGTTTAATTTTTTTACTTTTGATAATTTTGTTTATTTTTTTCTGTAATGTTAGACTTTTTTATTTTTGTTATGTTAATTTTTTGTAATTTAATGTTAGGATTTTTTATTTTAAGTGTAATTTAGTAGTAATTGGAGTTAATTTAGGGGGTGTTAGATTAGGGGGCTTAGCTATTAAATTAGCTATTTGCATTATGGGGGGTTGGCGGTTTAGGGGTTAATATGTTAAATAGGTTTGTTGCAATGTGGGGGTTTGTCGGTTTAGGGGTTAATAGTAAAATTAGTTAGTTGGCGTTGTGGGGTTTTGCAGTGTAAGGGTTAGGTAGTTTCTGTTGTGGGAGTTTAGCGATTTAAGTGTTAGTTTTTTTGTTAATACTTAGTACGATCAGTTATGTCTATTTTTTTCTTAATACTTTGTGTGGGTGGTTAGTTAGTATTTTAATACTTTGTGCAGGTGGGTAGTTTCTTTTTCTTGCTACTTTGTGTGGGTGGTTAGTTGTTTTTTTTATTTTTATTTCTTGCGGGCGGTTACGTGTTTTGTAGTTATTTCATGTGGGCGGTTGCGTGGTTTTTTTTTTGCCTACGCTGCATCCAGGTGAATTGCTGCCTCGTGCAGACAACATTCCTTTGAGGATGCATGCGCAACTGGCGACGGCGACAGACAAGTTACAAACACGATTATAGTATAGATTAGCATTAAAGGGAAATTAAACCCATTTTTTTTTCTTTTATGATTCAAAGCATGCAATTTTAAGCAACTTTCTAATTTACTCCTAGATGTAGATTTACCATTGTGCGGAGTCTGCGGACGGACATCAAGAAATGCCGACAGCATACGCTGTCGGCATTTATCATTGCACAAGCAGTTCTGGTGAATCCGCTAGCAGGGGCTGTCAATCAACCCGATCGTATGCGATCAGGCGGATTGATGTCCACCTCAGAAGAGGCGTACGAGTTAAGGACAGCGGTCTTAAGCCTGCTGCTTCTTAACTCCTGTTTCTGGCAAGCCTGAAGGCTCGCACGGAAACAGTTACATTTGCCGCAATATGGGGGTTGTTAAATCGGCCCCCTATTATCAATTTTTCTTCATTCCCTTGCTATCTTAATTTTAAAAGCAGGAATTTAAAGCTTAGGAGCCACCCATTTTAGGTTCAGCACCCTGGATAGCGCTTTCTTATTGCTGGCTAAATTTAGCCACCAATAAGCAAGCATAACATAGGTTCTTAACCATGAATCAGCCTGCTTCTCAAAATTTACCAGAAGTCTGACTTGTAATGGCTTGTTATTTATTGCAGGTACATGATAATATAGCACTCCACTTGTAATACAGCCCTAAATGTTGTAAATACACAAATCCTATATTCAAGTAATTGACCATAGGGAAATGTTTATGCAGCTAAAATTGCTTAGCAGATCAGTGTAATAAAATGAATACTTGATAGACATTCATTGTACAGTAACTTCATAAGGACACAGGGAAAAAGCATGAAAATTTAAACTGTACTGTATCAATAAAAATTGCATTTTGCTAATCTTTTGAAGGGTTGTAATTTTGATCCAAAAGGATGTTCAGTGCTTTAATAATTCAGTAGCATCATTTATTTATGAGCTCTGTATAACAAGAGTGTTGCAGCTACATTTTAATTAACTCATCAAATTACTTTGTTTTCATTTTACTTCAATTGGAAAGAAATGCAAAAATTACATTCAGCTCCCTAAAAACAGCAAAAGTATAATGTTAAAAAGACCAACTGTTTTAAAAATGATTCCCTCTTTTCCATGCACAAGGTCTCTATAACTGAATAAGTCATTGTTTAAGTAATACCATTCATAGGCAAACCCAAAAATTCTAGTTCTATTTATTTTTAAACATATATTTATCTCTATATATAATATTAATGTAAAATATATATGTATGCTCACCAACAATTTAATTCCTGGAAATACCACAGGTTTGTATCTTTCAACCTGAACTGACTTTTCTGGCTTTCTAACTGGCTACCTGCCTGGCCAAGTGCCTGGGCTGCTTTTTGGCTACCTTCTAGACCACTGGTCTACCTGACTGACTACCTGGACTCATTTCTGACCACTATCCTGCCTACCTAGCCCAATCATTGCCTTTGTCTGTGTTTTACTTGGTATTATGTCTCTAGTTGCTCATTTTGGCATATTAAAGTTGTCATAATACTTATAATAGTGACCCTCTTTAAACAGCCTGAATATATATTAAGGACCAAAACATTATGTGCTAGATTAGGAGTGGTGCGCTAGCATTTGCACACAAGTAAATTATTACAAGTTGAAAGTAAATGGGATTGCTTGAGCTTAATTAAACACGCCTCTAGAATGATTACCGCAATCTCAGAGCTCTGTTTAACTGTTTCGCAAAAAAAGTCTTGCAAAGCATATCAAAAATACATTACAAAGTACAGTTACAATAATAATAACACCATCTAATAAAAAAAATATTAAAAATAAATAAATATTGCATACAAAAGTTATAAAGGCTCAGGTGTTAGGGGAAAATAAAGGCAGGAAAAAGGGTTTAACATAGAGATGCATACATATACATGTCTAAAGATGTTTATGTGTGTATATATATATATATATGATGTTTTTTGCACAAATATATATTTATACCTATCTATCCAAAAATATATGAAAAAATAGAAAGAGAACAGCACTCCTGAGATAGAACAAAAGCTAGAATAACTTCCATGCCTGTTCATTTATATTGCAACTCAGGGTGCACAGTATATATATATATATATATATATATATATATATACACATAAACATCTTTAGACATGTATATGTGTATATATATATATATCATTTACTGAAGCACGGGAGGATTATCTTGAGTGTTAAACTTTATTGGAGATTATATATATATATATACTGTATATGTGTGTGTGTGCGCATGTATGTACGTAGGTATTTATGTATTTATATGTGTATTTACAGACATATATACATATAAACACATAAATACCGGTACATATGTGCACACACACACATACACACACACATATATATATATATATATATATATATATGCATTGGAGCCCTTTGCAGTTAAGTAGATGAAAACATGAAAAAGCATATAAATGCAACATTCATATTTAATAGAGGTTTTAACTATGTATATACTGTAAATATTTCACATTCCAACGTCCTGCACATATGTGAAGATGTTTTATGTATTTCTATATAGATATTCCTATATATCTGTATACATCTACACCATTGGTTTTCAAATCAGTCCTTTTGAGGATATCTGAACTAGAGCACAGGTGAAATAATCAGCTGATTAGTAAACATAGTTATAGTACCTGCTCTCATCCAAGGTAATCCTAAAAACCTGGCCTCTTGGGGAGGCTTGAGGACAGGTTTGAAAACCAGCGATCAATACCTAATAATTATCCGTCTATATGCATAGATAGGTATAAATATATATTTGTGCTAAAAATATCATATATATATATATATATATATATATATATATATATATATATATGTAAATAGAACATATTCTACTATGTGAAAAACACTGGGATGTGAAATTTTCATATTTTCAAATCGGGTTAGCACACTTGAGAATATGGGATTGTGTTTCCACTTTTTCTGCTCCTTTGACTTCTATGGGGGTTCAGGTTACCGTGCACACAATACCAGAAGTCTTTTTACGCTAGCGTATGAGAGAAAACAGTTTACTTTCAACCCATAATACCAGCACAACCTGACGCGCGCAAAAAGCTTACTTCTAGCGCAGTTAATGCTCGAACGGGAACATTAAATACTGCTCACCTTGTAATCTGGCCCTATATTTGATTAACATGTTTGATCTACATACATCTTCTCTTTTTTATTTCTCTTTCAGCTGATTAAATGTGTAATATTATCAGGCTTAATCATCTTAATCGTTCTTTCTAGAATATGTTAATTTCTCAGGTAATAGTTAATTCACCTTCAAACTGTGCTTTGAAGACAGATGTGAATATCTCAGAATGCTTTTTGAATTCTCCAAAGCTTCTAGATACATATCCTTAGTATAATGTTTAAAGGCCACTTTGATTGAAAGTCTGGCAGATCTGTCTGGATAGTGTAGTACTGCATCTGTCACATAAATTATCACAAGAGATTGCATGAGGAGTACATAAACAGCTCTTGAGATGTTTTTGATGAAGCTACATACAAGGTGTTTCCAGCTCTTTCTCAATACAGCAGGTCATAAATATTCAAAAATTGTTCTAATCCCCCTAATTTGATGCAAAGCATGCAGTGCTCCAAAATATTTATGCACAAAAGCAGCTGGGAGTAAGAATAATGTCAGGGCTGGGAACAGTTGTTGCTATCTATTGATTTTGATTAATCTTTTCAAGGTTCTTGGGACACTTTTTTGATGAAGCTGAAAAGAAATTAAAGGTTGAATAATAGCCAAAATGCAAACGGCTTTTGTATTGTCTAATGTAACCTTTGGAGCCCAAGCACTGTACACCACAATTCTGTTCTCTTTATGTTAATTAGAATTAGAACTAGCATAGGATTTACAAGTGTGTGACAATGATGGAATTATCAATTTAAAAAAAGTGTAGAGATTTTCCAATGAGATTTCAGAAAGTGGAGGTAATGTTAATTGATTAATATAAATGGCTTCAGTTTAATATTTAATTACTTCTTATGCTTTTTTTTCTTTCAGTTTAGCAGTACAGAGACACCGATTTTAACATATGCTACACTGTATGAAATATTAAATGACTATATAATGCTATTGACATTTAGCACAACTCTTGATGCTTTTACAAAAACTGGAGAGTGCTTTTCTCATTACAAGATTTGAGGTTCTTATTTTGAGTTAACTTTCTTTAATGAAAACTGACAAGCAGAAACAAATTAGCAGAAACTCATTACTAAACAACCACATTGGTCAGAAATACACCAATAAAACAAAACAAAACAAAAAATATGAACACTTTGGGCTCAATGTATTAAGAAGCTGCTTCTTATCTTCTCCCTCACCTATGAGATGGCAGACATTAAACACCCCAAACATATTTGTGCAAGGTGATTGAGTGACAAGCCCTGCACTCACATGATTGGTTGTTCTAAAGCAGTGGGCAACACATATATATAAGGGGTCTGTGTGTGTGAACCCCGAAACGTAAATAAACTTTAAGCCTTTTTGGTTGACCCACTACTAAGAATCCTGAGAGTGCTTTCTTCCATTGTGATATATATATATATATATATATATATATATATATATATATATATATATATATATATATATATATAAAAGCAAAAATGGGTAATGCAAGCGGGGATAGTTGCCTTGATGTGCTAATTACCTGTAAAATTATATATATATATATATATATATATCAGTAGCGTATTTAGGTTTTGTGCTGCCCTAGGCACTCAAATTTCAGCCCCCTCCCCCCCCCCCCACACACACACACACACCCAAAGGTTTTAGGCCTTTTTTCCCCTTAATATTTTTTTGGGTCAATGTGTAAAATGTTGTTTGTTTGTTTTTCAAAACAATTCAAAAGAAAATGGGCTAGCAAAACCCTTGCATACAGAAAAGAGAGAGAAATGAAGGGGAGGGGAGAAAATGGAGAGAACGGAAAGAAGGGAGGGAGGGAGAGAGAGAGAGAAGAGAAAAGTGCGGAGGGAGAGGAGGAAAGTGGGGAGGAAAAGAAAGGAGTGAAAGAAGGGAGCAAGGGAGGAAGTGAAAGAAGGGAGCAAGGGAGGAAGGGAAAGAAGGAAGGGAGGGAGGGAAAGAAAGAAGGAAGGGAGGAAGGGAAAGAAAGAAGGGAGGGAGTGAGTCAGTTGAGGGAGAAAGGGAGTTGAGGGAGGAAGGGAGGGAGAAAGGGAATGAAGTGAGAGAGGAAGGGAGGGAAAGAGAATACACTTTGAAACAATCACTGCCCTTTACATGCAACAACATACAGTAATTGCCATCATTCAAGTAATGAAACTTTTTAAGTGTCCGTTTACTATTTACTCCGTGGGTTCATGAATGCAGAGAAAGCTAGCTATTAGTAGCTAACATACATTAGCGCTGAGAGTTTATAACTAGACATCACAAGCTGATCTAAGCAGTGCACATAGGCATCCAGTCTTTTAGTTACTAAGACTTCCAATAAGCACTGCTTTTGCAGACCCACCACAGCTGACAAGGGGAGGCAGCATATCAGCACAAGGTCTTCTCCACCAGCCTCACCTTGTAAGCATATCCCCGGGCAAGTTTCTCACCAAGAACGCTTCCACTGCAAAAATGCCGGCGGCTCTAAATGAAGCAACAGTTTAAAGGAGCACTGCTAGTGAAGAGCGACCTTATTAAGCGCACGTGCCTTGTCTTCTCTGTAAGAGCCTGCACTTTATCGCTCACTGTACTGTGTGCTGGCTTTTAGAGAGAGTATAGGGCAGATGTGCTGCCCCTCCCAAATCTGCTGCCTTAGGTACCGGCCTTGTTGGCCTAGGCCATAATAAGCCCCAGATATATATATATATATATATATATATATATATATATATGTAGTTCTGGGATCCAAGCACTTACAGGACTAAATAAATTTTATTTGTATTTCATCAGTAGGGTTCAGTCAACATTTCAGTCCTCACAGGGACCTTTGTCAAGACTGTTTCTCAATTTGAGAGTGTGTAGTATGTCCACCGCTGAACATACTACACACTATCGAATTGAGAAACAGTCTTGACAAAGGTCCCTGTGAGGACCGAAACATTGACTGAACCCTACTGATGAAATACAAATAAAATTTATGTTATCTAAGTCCTGTGAGTGCCTCTTCTTTTCTTGAAGTTTATATATATAGTTATATCTAGATTTATATCTATCTATCTATCACCTGTCTATCTATATATCTATCTATTTATCGACAGATATCTATATATCTATTTATCGACAGATATATGGATAGATAGATTTATATCTATCTATCACCTGTCTATCTATATATCTATCTATTTATCGACAGATATCTATATATCTATCTATTTATCGACAGATATATGGATAGATAGATAGAGAGATAGATAGAGAGACAGACAGAAAGAAATATAGATAGTTATATTTTAGATAGATAGATAGATATATATATAGATAGATATATATAGTTTTCTTGTTTTTTTAAATTGGAGAGTTACTTCATCTTTATTCATAAGGTTTGAAAACTCCTAAAAAATGAAATGCACACCCTCTCAAAGTATACAAAAATATTAGTTTTAAAATATTGTTTTATCTTGTATGAATCTAAATTCCCTAGAAAACTTTTAGATAATGA
Organism: Bombina bombina; assembly: GCF_027579735.1. Lineage (NCBI taxonomy): Eukaryota > Metazoa > Chordata > Amphibia > Anura > Bombinatoridae > Bombina > Bombina bombina. Next base: position 318,124,479 of record NC_069499.1, on the reverse strand, counting down.
GAGACAGGGACAAAACTACAGGGGGTGCAGAGGTCGTAATTTTTTTTATGAAAAACATTGACCTGCCACTGCCTGCACTGATATCATGTGAGTGTGACATGATGCTTCACTAGTGTCTCTGACTACAGGGGTTAGTCTTTCTGTTTTACCCATTGGTTTGTGTATGTTTGTATGTATGTATGTGACTGTTTGTGTATTTATGTATGTGTGTGTATGTATGTATGTGACTGTGTGTGTATTTATGCATGTATGTGTGTGTATGTATGTGTGTATGTATGTATGCATGTATGTGACTGTATGTGTGTATGTATGTATGTGACTGTGTGTGTATTTATGCATGTATGTGTGTGTGTATATGTATGTATGTATGTATGTGACTGTGTGTGTATTTATGCATGTATATGTGTGTATGTATGTATGTGACTGTGTGTGTATTTATGCATGTATGTGTGTGTATGTGTATGTGTGTATGTATGTATGTGACTGTGTGTGTATTTATGCATGTATGTGACTGTGTATGTATGTATGTGACTGTGTGTATTTATGCATGTATTTGTGTGTGTGTATGTTTGTGGAACCAGCAAATTACAGACCTTATTACTACAGCATGGGGGGAGGGGGTAAACAGTGTCACTATACAGTGCCACTATATACAGTATGGGGGGATGGACTATGTCACAGACTACTGTGGTCACTTTATAAAGTACTGGGACAGGTAGGGTCAGGCCAGCCATCTCACCGGCAGATTACAGACTGTGTCACTGACTCAGTATATACAGTACTGGTGGGTTAAACAGTGTCACTATATACAGTAATAGAGGGTCAGACCATTTCACAGACTGTGGGCACAGGGTTCCTCCTTTTGCAGACATGTAATCTGATTCACACTTTTTTCTGTGTTAAATGTTAAGATATGTATCAAATTCACTTTTTTTTGGGGGGGGGGCTTCTTAGATTCTTGCACCTGGGCCCTGTGGTTTCTAGTTATGCCTCTGATGAGAGAAATAACAATTATGATATATCAGCTAGTGATATATAAGCTATTGCCTTCCAGAGAGGATTGGAGCAGTTTGCAAAACAAGAGGTTAAACATTATCGGGGGTTTTTTCACCATTTTCAAAGTATATATATATATTTTTTTTTTAAATGAATTCCCTTAAAGTAATGTGAGGGCCTTAATGGAAAACCTTTAAATGTACAATTCAGCTTGTGGTCAGGTAGAAGCAGTTGATGAGATTCTAATGAAAGGAAGTTTTTCCTTTTGCAGCTTTAATACGTGGCACCAATCCATCAGCTTCCTAATGACTCCAGGTTATTTAAGAATCTGCCATTAGAGATACCTCAGTTAAAATCCAAGTCCTTAGTCAGTCTTTTAATGGTTATCCGCAACAACTCTTTTGACAGGCAATACAGAGGCTTCATTGAAAGCCAAAGTCGGCAACATTCCATTATGTACTTGGATGTCCAAAGAGGAAATCTTTTTTTCTACTGCTATGTGAAATTCATTATATATTATGTATCCTCACACTAAGTGCAGCTATATAATGCACAACTGAAAAGAGCATTTCCCCCACAATTGCTCCCAATGGAGTAAATCCCCTTAAAGGGACTTAAAACCCAACATTTTGCTATCATGATTCAGATACAGAATACAATGTAAAACATGTTTCTAATGTACTTATGTTATCACATTTGCTTTGTTCTTGAACCTTAACTCTGCAAGAAGTAAGCTTTTTGAGAGCGTCGGGTAGTGCTCATATTACAAGTTAAAAGTAAACTGTTTTCGCACAAGCTCTAAAACGATACGTGTAAAAAGCCAAATTTTGAATAGTGCATGCAAGTTCACATATGCCCACATGGAAGTCAATGGTGAAAAAAAAAATCCAGATAGTATATTCTCAAGATTGCCAACCCGACATGAAAATATGACTATTTCACATCCAAATGTTCTTCACACAGCAGAGTATGTTTTATTTATTCAGATATATATATGGAATTTTGGTACAATATATATCTATAACTATATATATTTACATGATTATATATATAATATATATATATATATATATATATATGTATTTAAAAATACATAAAACATTCTGCTATTTGCAGAATATTGGAATTTACAATATTTACAGTACATACACAAAATAAGACTTTATTAAATATGAATATTGCATACATATGCTTTTTTCTGTTTTCATATACTTGACTGCTATGGGCTCCAATGCACACACACACACACACACACACACACATATATATATATATATATATATATATATATATATATATATATATATGCATTTATGTGTTAATATGTGTATATATGTATTTAAATACATATATACACATATAAATACATAAATACAACTGTACACACACATATATATATGTGTGTGTATATATTTATATATTGTGCATATATATATATATATATATATATATACATATATAGACATGTATATGTATGTATGTATCTCTATGCTAAAGCCCTTTGCCTGCCTTTTGTTTTCTAACATCTGAACTTACATCAAAGTGCCCTTATAACTTTTTTGTGCAATATTTTTTTAGAATACTTTTTTTAGATAGTGTTATTATGAGTGTAACTGTACTTTGTAATGTATTTTTGATGTGTTTTGTAACACTTTTGTTTTGCAAAACAGTTATCCGAGCTCTGAGGACATGGTAATCATTCTAGCGTAAATCGTGAATGCACTCAAGGGATCGTGTTTACTTTCAACTTCTAATGCGAGTGGTAAACCTGACACGCCCAAACACCGGTAGCTCACGCGTAGCTGTTAGCACTCCACTCATAATCTGGCCCAATATTGGCAGTTATCTACTGTGCCTAATGTCAAATCAAAAGTTCTTTGTTATTCAGTTACAAGGCAAAGATTTTGAAAAAAATATGTATGTCCCTTTAAATATTTTACCTTCTGACCATTACATTTTGGCCTTGATCACAATTTATCGGGAACCACATTTTCAGCTGTTTTTTGGCCCAAAAAGGCTACCTTTTGGCATGATACTAATAGCAGAATTTTGTCTAATTCTTGCACTTGCAAACAGGTTTTTGGCAACTCAAAAAAAGCCCTATTAACCATAAGGAGCTGAAAACTGCTCAGTAGAGATGTGAATTCATTTAATTTTCACTAAACAAATATATGAATAAAGCAACAATGAAATGTACAGAAAATTAAAAAATACTGGAAAAATTTGCCAACATTTTTTTTCTCTTTAAATTACCTTTAAGGAGTTAAATACTTACCTATAGGGCATTGGAGAGCCACTATAACCCAGTCCACTCTGTGAAGAAGAGGACCAGGTTAGTGCTGCTGTCTAACAGGCTAAAGGTATGTATAAAGCTACAGGTATACTTTTTCCCATGTAGCTTTGGAATATTTACATTTGCTTAATGAAAATTAATGTACATTTTCTAAGAATATTCAGTAATTTTTTTTTTTATTTTTTTTTAAAGAATATCGAAAAGTGCAGCAGATGAATATTTGGGGAAATGAACTTCCCAGAATATTTGTTCTGAAATATTTGGACAAACCAAATGTTTTTGTTCTACTACTCAGCGATCACAATACAATTTTATTACAAGACCAGAGACTCATATTTTGCATTCTCTTTCTTTACTATTAAAATGCAGTTATTCAAAGATTAGATAAAATACAACAAACTGTCAAATTTAAAAAGTAGACAGTAAACAAATAAAGAAATCAGTGACCAATAAGGATAGAGAACTGATTAAACTAAAATCACATAACCAATCAGATTGAATATGAGTCCTATAAACTGTCCAAAATACATCAATATATCCTCTTTCTTTTACTGCAACTGAAAGGATAAGTATTGCTTATAATATTTTCGTATTATAAATGTTATTAACGTTTTTTCGTTATTTAAGCTTATTAAAATTTATTATTGTAGAATGCCTTTGTCATTGTATTTTCATATTTGACTTTGTTTTCATTTGACTTTTTGTTTATTTATTTTCGTTGGTTTTTTGTTTTAATTTTAACTTACTTTTGTTATGTCCCTTTTCCGGTTTTATTGCGCTTTGGTTTCGGCGATTTTTCTAACCCCTTCTTGATTATATGCAGTTTTTCCCCTCGGTATTGCGCAGTAGTTTTTTCCTTGCTTCCGCCCTCATTCCGACAATCAGCTGTTCTATGTCGGATGGCGGTTATATTGTTGCAATATTAATTACGCTACTCAGTATTTTCTTCTAGCCGGTTCTTGAATCACTTTATTCTTATTGTTGGACTGTGTCTCCATCTTCTGGCCATTATTATTATTTATCATTATAATTACTTATATTATATTTCTGTAAGATTTTTTCCTTCACTTATTTGTATGTTCACATTCTTGGGGTCATTATATTTATTTAAAAAAAAATTTAATTTTTTTCTTAAATTTTTATGACTGTTTATTTTAAATTTAGATTTGAACCCTCTTAGTTCAGAGGGTGTTCAAAAGATGATTGACACATCAATGAATTCAATGCTTGAAAAGATTTCTTTATTAATTAACAAATCAAATAAAAAGACTTTAAAAAGGAAAAGGCCTGTTTCAAGTGGCATTAAAACTAGTAAAAAATTACTACAGAAATCTCGCCAGATTGTCTCTGGTTCGGTTGTTCCTGGCAGGAAAGGAAGGAAAACACCTGCAATTCCCTCTACTCCCAAGAGGTTACTTATGGGAGAGGCTTTGGCCAATGATGAAGAATCTGAGATTTCTGATACCGAAGTTAATTCTGATTCCTCTATGAATTCTAATAAATCAGAAAATTATTTGTCTAACTCTTCAGATAATTCTTCGGCATCTCCGAAGATTAAAAAATTTAAAAAAGCTCTTAAAAAATCTAAACATTTAGATTCTTCTAAAGTAAAATTTTTTGATTGCTTAGGAAATCCTAGGTTTAATGCAGACGATCTGCATCACCCTAGATCTGCGGAGTGGTGCCCTTCGTCTGATATTGCAGAATTCATTGATTACCAGTTACGTCAACCTTTAAAAAGGGACTCTAGAAATAAGATGAGGGCAGAATGCCCCAGACCTATTCTACCTAACAACGCTGGTATTACACCTGAAGTAGATCCAAAAATTTTAAAATTCATAGGATCCCCAGGTTTTAAGTTAAAGAAAGGCATGGACCGTGCTTGGAAAATTTGTCAAGACAAAATGCTTGATACTATTGGTCCTTTAGCTAAGCTTTTTGATTTATCGGAACAAGCTGTATATGATAACTCATTGCTTGATCCGGTTATTGTCAGAGAATGGCTTCAGAGGATACTCAGCTTTCTGGGCAACGCCAACTCTGCCATGTATTCTGAACGTAGACGAAACATTCTTAGACGTATCGACCCCAAGGTGTGTGATTTTGCAATAAATGAAATCCATACAGATACTAATGGCCTTTTATTTGGAGACACATTTATTAAAGAACTTAATAGTTATGTAAATACCTTCTCTAATCTGAATAAAGTTCGTACATCTATGAAAAAGATTTTTCACCAAGAACGTTTTTCTGAACAGGCTGGGAAAGGTAGAGGCCGCTTTCCCGGCCGTGCCTCATATCCAAACAGGTCTCAATTTACCAACCAGCAATTTAATTTACAAAGACCATTTCAAAATCCAATTTCCTCAAATTTCTTCCCATCCAGAGGAAGATTTTGGAATCCTAGACTCCAACGTTCGAGGCAAAGATCTCGCCCATCTCAAGGTAAATTTTTATTTTCCTCCTTCTCAGAATTCTTTCCAAAACTTAGTAGGAGGCAGATTATCTCTTTTTGCTCAAAATTGGAAGTTAATAACTTCAGATCAATGGGTCCTTCAGACGGTTTCAGGTCTTTTTATAGATTTTATTTCTCCCCCAGTTCAAAAATCTCTTCCAGTTCCAATAAAATTTTCTGTTTCAGACAACATTTTGGTTCAAAAAGAAATTCTAAATTTAATAGAAAAACAAGCAATAGAACCAGTTTCAGATCTTCAAAATTGTTTTTTCAGCAATCTTTTTCTAGTGAAAAAGAAAAATGGTCAATTTCGCCCAGTTATAAATTTAAGATCTCTAAACGCCTTTGTGGTTTATCGACATTTCAAAATGGAAGGTATTCATCTTCTCAGAGATTGTCTTCTAGACAACGATTTTTTAGTCAGATTAGACTTAACAGATGCTTATCTCACGGTTCCGGTAGCTCTAAGTCACAGGAAATTTCTCTCCTTCAATTGGGAGGGAAAAATCTGGAGATTTACTTGCATGCCTTTCGGTTTATCTTCAGCCCCTTGGATTTTCACCAAATTAATGAAACCTATAATTACTTGGCTTCGTCTTCGGGGTGTTCGACTTATCATCTATTTAGACGATATTCTGATTATGAATCAAAATTCAGTTATTTTGAATTCTCACCTCAACCTTACTATCTATATTTTAGAAAATTTAGGTTTTCTAGTCAACAAAGAGAAATCTGTCCTTTTTCCAACCAAATCTCTAACCTTTTTGGGTTTTTTAATAGATACAATGAAATCTACCTTAAGCCTTCCCAGAGAAAAAATTGTGAATATCAAGAAAGAGATTTCAAAAACTCTTTCTTTGTCTGTAGTTCCCATCAGGACTATAGCCAGAATAGTTGGGTTACTTTCATCCTCTATTCAGGCTATTTTTCCTGCCCCTCTTCACTACAGGGAACTTCAACGTCTAAAAATTTTTCACCTTCAGAAAGGTTTATCTTATTCTCATCTCATTCCTCTTTCATCGGAAGCCAAAGAAGAACTTTCATGGTGGCTTTCTCATATAGAAGCCTGGAATGGGAGAGCCATTTTTGGGAAATCTCCGGATTTAATTATAGAATCCGATGCCAGTCTTACTGGTTGGGGAGCTCGTTGTGGTCCTTCGATCACAGGAGGAAAATGGTCTTCAGAAGAAAAACATTTTCACATCAATTGCTTAGAACTTTTGGCAGGCTCTTTTGCAGTCAAAAGTTTTGTAAAAGATTCTTTTCCTGTGTCCATTTTACTCAGAATGGACAATATTTCTGCAGTACGTTATTTGAATCGTTTAGGTGGTACAAAATCGAGAGATTTGTCCATTATTACGAAAGAATTCATTCATCTTTGCTTGGACAGAAATATTTCGGTAAAAGCAGAATATATTCCAGGTTTATCCAATGTCGCGGCGGATTGGGGTTCTCGATATCTGACAGATTCCAGCGATTGGAAACTTCATCTTCAAGTTTTTCAGGCGCTGCAATCTCTCAGAGGTCCCTTTTCGATGGATCTGTTCGCTTCGAGACTGAATCATCAGATTCGTCCTTATTTCAGTTGGCGTCCAGATCCGGAGGCTTTGGCGATAGATGCATTTCTTCATCCTTGGCCTCTTCAGACAGCTTATGCATTTCCTCCGTTTTCTATGATTCAGAGAGTCATTTCAATAGTCCGTCGAGATCTTCTTTCAATTCTTCTCATCACTCCTCTTTGGCCGTCTCAACCGTGGTACCCATCTCTTCTAGAATTGTCTGTCAACCATCCTCTTCTTCTTCCTGTTTTTCCTCTTCTGTTATCAGATCCAGAAGGATATCCTCACGATCTTATCATCCAAGGATCGCTTCGTCTTATAGCTTGGTCAATTTCGGGCAATCTTCGTCTTTCAAAGGTTTATCACAACAAGCTCAAGATCTCCTCGGGGACTCTTTGGCCCCCGGGACCAAAAAATGTTATTTTTCCGCATGGACCAGATGGTCTGGCTGGTGCGTGGAAAGAAGTTTGGATCCCCTTTCAGTGGATATAACTTTTATAGTTAATTTTCTCACTTCTCTTTTCGAATCAGGATTAGCTTATAGAACCATTAATGTTTCTAGATCCGCAATTTCAGCTAAACATTCTTTTATTAATAATTTCCCTGTGGGTCAACATCCTTTAATTTGTAAATTAATGAAAGCAATTAAACTTAAAAGACCTCCAACTCCTAAATATTCTTCTTTTTGGGATGTGGATCTTATATTTTCCCTTTTTAAATCCTGGCCTTCTAATGAATTTTTATCTTTAAAACAACTTACTGCTAAATTGGCTACCCTTTTGTGTTTGATTTCCTTTCGTAGAGTTTCTGATGTTAGAGCTTTAGATTTTGATTCTAAACGTTTTACTCCTGAAGGCGTTACTTTCTTTATCTCTAAAAGAACTAAATCTTTTTCTACTTCGATTTTCTATCCATATTTACCTTCAGAACCTCTTCTTTGTGTGGTTGTATGTCTCAAAGAGTATGAACGCAGAACTTCTTCTTTTCGTTCTTCTTCCTCTAATCAACTTTTGCTATCTTTTATTCCTCCTCATCATCCTGTCTCCTCTACTTCTATTGCCAGGTGGGTTAAATGGGTTATGAGTGAAGCAGGTATTGATGTTTCTTTTTCCGCTCACTCTGTTAGAGGATCAGCCGCTTCTAAAGCATTTTTGAAAGCTGCTACCCTTCAACAAATTTTGGATGCAGCTGACTGGTCTTCTGATTCTATTTTTAAACAATTTTATTTTAAACCCATTGAACATGCCTCGTTAAATTTATTTTGTTAGTTGCTTTAAACTAGCAAAATATGAGTCTCTGGTCTTGTAATAAAATTGGGATTATCCTAAATTATGAAGGTATAATCTAGATTTTATTAAAGACACAGAGACGATTATTTTCCCTCCTCTGTTGTATATTGTGATATATATTATTCCCACCCTTATTGTGTTTTATTATATATTTTAACATGATTTGTATATTTATTTCAGTTATCAACCAATAATAAGGATCTTCTCCTAAGAGACTTTGTTCCTTCACATCTTCGGAAAAAGTCAGATCTTCTATCAAGTTTTCCAGATCTTCAACAGTTTTCCAGTTGTTTTTCCATCCTTCCGGACAAGTTGGAGTTTTCTTCATGGATGATTTTTCTTGTCAAGCTCCTTCTCTTCATGGTTTTCTGCTTCCTGTTCGTTTGGAGTTATTTCTTCATCTTGGATCTTCTGTTTCCTTCTTCAGTTTCAAAGAAAGAGGATATATTGATGTATTTTGGACAGTTTATAGGACTCATATTCAATCTGATTGGTTATGTGATTTTAGTTTAATCAGTTCTCTATCCTTATTGGTCACTGATTTCTTTATTTGTTTACTGTCTACTTTTTAAATTTGACAGTTTGTTGTATTTTATCTAATCTTTGAATAACTGCATTTTAATAGTAAAGAAAGAGAATGCAAAATAATCGTCTCTGTGTCTTTAATAAAATCTAGATTATACCTTCATAACTTAGGATAATCCCAATTTCAGCTCACTTTTCAACTAGTTTTTGAGACCATTTTTGGCCTATCTAATTCGGCCACTCAAGGCACTTGATAAGTCCTTTGAAGGGCTTTTTAGCCATCTGTCTTTCACGGCTATTTCCAAACAGTCTTTTACATTGTTCCTATGGTAAACATTCTGAAATGGCCACTGGAGAAATTTTAGAGGTTTTTTAACATACATGGTATTGATTCATTAAACCTCCATTTATCACTATTGGAGAGACTGTATACCGTAAACAGGTTACACAAGGGCATCTGCAGGAATGCTCACTTCAGGACATCTACAAATGGCATGATTTGATATTTCCTATTTGATTATATTTCTCACATGCACTGTCGTAATTGTTACAAACAGTACAGGTATTATTGCAATGTGTTACCATCCGCGACACTCCTAACCCATCAAAATGCATCTATTAAGTTATGTAGATGGCCGGACTGTGCACTGTTTTTCTTTCATTTTATAAATGTTTAACAACTTTCACAAGGATTTTTTGTAAATAAGATGTTTTTTCCAGTGTTTGCTAAATGCATATATTATTGAACTCATGGTGATGAATGTTTATTCCAGATTACAGGTTAAATAATACATGCACTGTTGTGAACGAGTTTGCATGCCAGGAAGCTTGTCCTCTATAAAAGTGCACAGTCTGGCCATCCACATAACCTAGAAGATGCATTTAGATGGTTTAGCAGTGGTGATTTAAATAGATTGCAATAGTTAACTCTGAATGCCATGATTATGTGATCTCCTATAAAAACACAATTTAAAATGCCTTTATTGTTTGTGACAATCATGATAGTACAAGTGAGAAATACAATCAAATAAGAGATATATAATCACACTATTGATGTTGTTCTAAAGTGTAAATTAAAGTATGTCCATCCTGCCAATATACATATGGTATTCATACAGATACTGAGTGTTAAGGGTGTCTTGTGATGACAATAGATTAACCCCTTAACGACCAACGATGTACAGGGTACGTCGTACAAAAAACAGTTGTTAAAGACCAACTATGCACCCTATACGTCGTCAGGGGTTTCAAGCCAAAGAAGCCATCATGTTTGCTTCCATCTGCTTTCAAGGTATTGCCGTGATGCCTCGATATTGAGGCATCACTGCAATACCTTTTTTTACACACGATGCAGAGAGAGCCACTCTGTGGCCCTCTCTGCATCGGCCAGCGATGGTTCCGATCATTGGTGGGTAGGAGCCATTGCAGGGAGGCGGGTGGGTGGCCCATCGCTGGAGAATTTCCAGCCAGCAGTGTAAAATCATTCATGGGTGCCAAAAAAGCACATATGATGTAGTGTGAGAGGGAGGTTGGAGAGGAGGGTGGGACAGGGAGGGGGGAAATAATGTTGGTAAAGTGTTCGGGGAGAGGGTAAGGTATTGAGGGGGGGGGGCAGCTACACTACAGAAAAAGTGGGGATATATTTTTAAAAAGCCACATTTTATTGCAAAGTGGGTACTGGCAGACAGCTGCCAGTACCCAAAATGGTGGCAAAAATTTAGTGGGGGGAGGGTTAGACAGCTGTTGGAGGAGCTCAGGAAGGTTGTGTTGTAAGGGAAGATCCAACACTGCAGAAAATATATATTTAAATAAAAATAAAATAAAAAAAACTTTACATTTTTATACTGGCAGACTTTTAACCCTACAAGCTACCCAATTAACCCCTTCACTACTGTGCATAATACAAGTGTGGTATTTAGCGGCCTTCTAATTACCAAAAAGCAATGCCAAAACCATATATGTCTGCTATTTCTGAACAAAGTGGATCCCATAATTGCACAAGCTGTTTGTAAATAATTTCAGTGAGAAACCTAAAGTTTGTGAAAAAGTTAACAATTTTTTTTATTTGATCGCATTTGGCGGTGAAATGGTGGCATGAAATATACCAAAATGGGCCTACATCAATACTTTGGGTTGTCTACTAAAAACAAATACTGTATATACATGCAAAGGGTTATTCTGGGATTCCTGACAGATATCAGTGTTCCAATGTAACTGTCGCTAATTTTGAAAAAAGAAATGGTTTGGAAATTGCAAAGTGCTACTTGTATTTATTGCCCTATAACTTGCAAAAAAGCAAAAACATTGGGTATTTTTAAACCCAGGACAGAATTTAGAAACTATTTGGCATGGGTGTTTTTTGGTGGTTATAGATGTATAACAGATTTTGGGGGTCAAAGTTAGAAAAACTGTGTTTTTTCATCATATTTTATAAAAAGTTTTATAGTAAATTATAAGATATGAAGAAAATAATAGTAATAAACACAAACACCGCAGAAAAGTAAAAATAGCCCTGGTCCAAAACGGTCAGAAAATTGAAAAGTGCAGTGGTCTTTAGGTGGTTAATGTCACACAAGCAAATTAGTATTTTCATTGCCGAGTGAATAAAGGAGTTCCATGAATAGAACTTTCTTGTAACTTTAAGAAGTATGAATAGGCTATGGTATGTGTCAGTTTCGGGAGACCTCCCAGTTTCTATTTCAAAAACAGGGAGTTAATACTTGAAAAATGCTTTTCAGGAACATTTCAGTTAAAAATTTGTTTGCGGCAGGGGTTTTTAAGATATAGCATTGTGATCACTCAATAAACTCGTCTCCAAAGTCTGTTGATACAAAAAATGCATAGCTAATAGATTGTGATTGACCCCTTTATTTTATAGAATCAACTACCTTTGTTTGAGTACAGCTCGATTAATAATTTGTTCAGATACTATGGTATTCACACCTGCAGAAACAGAGACCAAGATTTTAGAAATGCTCAACAAAGGTTGAAGTTGCATTTAAATGGACATTGTATTAAAAAAATGTTCTATCATGAATACAATATAGCAACATTTTCCTACTATTGATCCCCATTGGCTAATAAGGACAACTACTTTTGGTTTCCTGATAGAGAGGGAAAATGCCTTAACAACAGGAAAATATTGATTTATCGATGATAAAAACATGTTTTTGGGGTTTTTTTCCCTTTAAGAACACATATATATTAATATAGCTGTGTTGGTTATGCATACCTGGGGAATGGGCAATAAAGGCATTATCTATCTTTTAAAACAATAAAAAATCTATTGTAGTCTGTCCCTTTAATACTGAAACCTAAGTTAAGCTCCACTCTTTTGGAATACTTGGCTAGCTCCAGTATAAGAATAAGAACAGATCTACTGTTAATCAAAAATAGAAACAAGAAAACAGAATTGTAAATAAAAAAATTGATTTTAATTGTTATATAAACCTAGATAATGTGATAGAAAATGGGTACAATAAGTCTGTCTCTACACTTTCATGTCAAAAGTTATTTAAAATTCCCGAACATCTAATATATTATAGATAAAGAAAAAGAACAAAGCTACCATCTTGCATTAATATTATATTAAAAAATATCCAGGTAGAAAGAGATACATGACCTTAATATTTTCATGTGCCCTTGGTCATAAAAAGACTGCTTGGAATGACTGTAATCTGAATATGGTTAAAATTTAAAAAGAAATATATATACACATAAAAGGATTAGCAATATCTATTGTAGCAAAAAAAATATTTTGTTTCTACTAAAGACAGAAAAAAACTAAATATTCACAAACATAATGGTTACACAATTTATAAAACCTGCTTGGCCATAGGGCTCTTTGAAAAACTATTTTTTTTTACATGATTGGTTAACGCTTGACAAATTTAGGTAATGAGTAGCCTGCCTTGTTCATTCATGTTGATGAGCTATTTTCTGTAAGTATAAATTACATTTTTATATCATAACTAGAGATGAATGAATTAAGTATGCGTGCTGCTCCTCATTCAAACATCAGCACATTTTCCTAGAATTTATTCTTTAACATATTAAGTTTCCTGTAATTATATACCAGCTAATGTGTTGCAAATATTTGGTCTTACAAATCTATGGGGTGTTCTGCCCCATATTGTGAAAGGCCTCAAATGGTTTTCAAAGGGACTGTAATTGCTATTTTAATCTAAAAAAAACACCAGTTTTCAATTTGCTTTCAGACATTGAAAACCCTCACCAACAGTATCCTAATCTCTCAATACCTTTAGCATAGTTTGCCCGCACAATGATAATTCGGCCCCTATGTTTCTAGTCAAACCTACATTTAACCAGTTTGCACTCATTTGCATTTATTTGGTCTTACTATTTAAAGGGATATAAAACCCAAAACTGTTCTTTTGCGATTCAAACACAGCATACAATTTAAAAAAAGTTTCCAACTTAGTTCTATTATCAAATTTGTTTGTTCTCATGTTATTCTTTGTTGAATAGATTCCAATGAAACTATCTAGAGCACTACATGGCAGGAAATAATGAAGTACTCTTGCATATGGCGTACAGCTCTGCTTTTTAACAAAAGAAATCAATAGAATAAAGTAAATTTGATAATAGAAGAATATATTGTAAAGTTGTTTAAAAATGCGGCCTCTGAATCAAAAAATAAAACCCTTTGGTTTTATGTCTCTTTCAAAGCAGATGGCTTAAGAAATTAAATTTTTGACATCCCTTCCTTAATTTTAGAATATTTAGTTATAGTTTTATATAATGGTGAAAGATTAAAAAGTAGTGTTTCATACTTTAATAGATAAAGCTTTTCTTGATGACATCTTACCCTCATATGGTATGGGATAACAGGGCCATGGTTTTTATAAACTGATGTAGGCATAACCCTCACTGAAATGCCACAGGGCCAGATAAACGGGAGTTTGGAGAAATTGTTTCAATAAAAATATGTATGACAATAATATAAAGAGAACACAATTTCAGTGGAGGGGGGGGGGTATTGGTTTCCTCTAGCCCATGTGGTCTGCTGAGTTTTACAGGTAGAGGTGCATTGTAAGGGTTTCTTATGTTGTATTTGGATGACAGAGAATGTGCAGGGCTAAGAGGGTAAGTTGGGCAGCTTTGCCTTTAAATGCCTAGGAAAAATTGTGGAATGGGAAGATGTACAGTCAGATGTCTCACTATCATATAAGCAGTTTGCAATCTTTGCAAAATAATTTGACAGTTCCAACACAAACATTAAAGGCACATTCTAATATAATAAAATGCTCTTATTTAAAAAAAAAAAAACATTGAATTATTACACAAAAGTTCATTTCTAACTGTGTGTTTAGCCCATAAACTTGCAGACCAGTTTTGCACCCATGCTAATCTTAATCATGGCTGTTGATTACGAGCTATGTAAATATGCCACTCCTTATTGGCAAACAGCTGTTTGTTGCTCAGGAGGGGCAATGCACTGCGGCTTCTCAGCATGGCTTTAATTATATGTTTATCCCCATTGCACAACATAGAATGTTATTTGAGGAAGTGTGAGGGAACTTCCAGGAGCCGACCATGTTCAGCTGTTAATATTGGTGGCTCAGAGCAGCTGAAAATCATAAGATAGAAGCATCATCTGTACTTTGAACTTGAAGGATCAGCTAAATCTTCCCTTTTAGTTTGGATTTTTTTTTTTTTTAAGCCCCAATATTTTGGAATATTGGGGCCATCTGCACTGACTTTGTGGACAAGGCCTCTAACTTTTATAAAAACTTGTTTGCATCATAAGTCTATGATAATGGAAATTACACGTTTGAAAACTACATAAACAGCTTAAAGGGACATGAAACCCATTTTTTTTCTTTCATGATTTAGAAAGAGCATACAATTATAAACAACTTTCTAATTTACTTCTATTATCTAATTTGCTTCATTCTCTTGATATTCTTTGCTGAAAAGCATATCTAGATATGCTTAGTTACTGCTGATTGGTAGCTGCACATAGATGCTCCTGTGATTGGTTCACTGTGTGCATTGCTATTTCTTCATTAAAGTATATCTAAAGAATGAAGCAAATTAGGTAATAGAAGTAAATTGGAATGTTGTTTAAAATTGTATTCTCTACCTTAATCATGAAAGAAAATGTTTGGGTATAGTGTCCCTTTAATAGATGTAACAGACAGCTTAGTAGATAGGGTCCAATTAACATGAAAAACCACACTGACAAATGCAAGTTATCTAGTGAGACGCTAGATCAGTGATTTTTAACCTTTTTTTTGCCGTGGCACACTTTTTTACATTAAAAATTCCTGTGGCACACCACCATCCCAAATTTTTTTTAAAAATCACACATTGTAACCTAATACAGCATATATATATACACATACACACAAACACACACATACTGTATGTATTGTGCTGTTATGCCATGCCTCCTACAAACTACCCCTGCACTGGGAGTAAAAAACAAGCAAAAATATGTCACACTGTTGTCAGTCTGCCGTGGCACACCTGAGGATCTCTCACGGCACACTAGTGTGCCACGGCACACTGGTTGAAAAACACTGCGCTAGATAATACCCATTCACTGGAAAGGCAAACTTTACTGGAAAGAAGGAAGTTAGAAAGGAGCAGGAAGCACGCTTTAAAAATTAAAAACTGCAGCAAATACAAATCAGATTACTCTGTTTTCAGAGTATAATATCTTACAATTGCCTCTGTCTTTGTATGGATATGTTTTCTCTACTAATGTAATATGTTTTAGTTTACTGTTTTTTTTTTTTTGTTTTTTAACACAATCTGGCTTTTTGAGTCTGTGAGATAAAACAGCAATATCTACAGGGAAAATGTGTAGAGACTCCACAAGCCCTAACAGAAAACATTCAGGTATGTCCATAGAATGCCCTAGTTCAAACCACTTGCAGCAGCGGGGAAACTCATTTTTCAATAAGGAAAACAATAGGCTTTGAATTACAAGTACAAATGTGACTGAGTTTTTGCATGTGCATTGTAGTTCAGTAAAATTTCTACTGTATGCATTAAATAGGTTTATTCCCTGTGTAGTTCAATGTGAATTGTAATTTGTTTCATAAAATATGAGTTTTGCATCACAATTTTGTAACAATTTGTCACATAGTTTACTGTATCTTTATATTTCTATATGCCATTTATTGTTTTAAAAATATATATATGAATTACATTTCTTGTTGTGAGCCCTATTGTAATGTATGCATCTCTTTCACATACTAACATGCAGAGACACAATGTTAGCAAGGTATTCTGTGCTAACTTTCTATAGTGCTGCATGTAATATACTGTTTTCTAAACATCAATCAAATATTTAATTGGTAAAATTATCCAGTGGGGAGGGAAATATGACACTTGATCAGTTAGCCATGTATTAAAATAGTTTATTGACACTTAACTTGTGCTATTTTAATTGTGTAAGAATTCCAAGTACCTTAAAAATATTCATTATTATCAACTCAATATTTTGACCTTGTACCCAACAAATTAAAAAAACAGCTTCTGTTTTGCTGAAGTGATGTTAAAGAGCATATTACATTAAAGTGATATATTAATTGTGTTTTAAAAGTCAACACGGCAGAGATGACAAAGTAAAGATTGAACTGGGAATATACTGAATTGTCAACAAAGATGGAAAAAATAAATGTTGTTAAAAAAAGGCAATGCTTATATGCACACTTTACCAGATTTTCCCTGTGCACATTTTGTTCAGTGGGCAGGCATTTGGCACTTGCTCTTTGCAGAGAACACTCTATAAATAGGATCCTGCTAATGAGATCATCATAAATAAAATGCCAGTTGTGAACAGCAGGTGGTGAAACTGAGCATAATTTAAGAAAACGTTTGTCCTAAAATAGTCTTCTCTAATGAATCAACCTAGATTTCCAGCAGATTGCCAATGTGATTATTGCAATTTATAATAAAGGGCCAGCATACTTAATAAAGAGTTAGGAGTTCAGAATTTTATTTTACAGCAATTATTATAGTGTTATTTTCTGTTTTTGTTTGTTTTAAACAAGGTGCTAATTTTGTTGTGTTTTTGTATTTGAAGCAAAGGACATATGAGCAATCTATTATTATTATTATTATTGTCAGTTATTTGTAGAGCGCCAACAGATTCTACAGCGCTAAAGACATGGGTGTAATATGCAAGGTTGCAATTATGGGAGACAAAAGGGTTAGAGGACCCTGCCAAGAGTTTCACTGTTGTAAATCATCTCCCATGAAGGTGATTTACAAAGTTTTTATATAATAAGCCAACTTGAAAAATTGTGTTTGTATATATCAATTAGCAAAAACTAAATTTAAAAGCTAAATAAAATCAATAGACGGCGTACATTTTAAAAATATTTTATTTATCATTAACAGTAGTTTTCAGGTGTGTTAAACTCATCAATTAACATAAGTAATGATTTAGAGGAAGACTTTTTTTTATGTGCAGACTAATAGATCACAAGATTGTTGTGTGAGTTTCAAATAGTCAACAATGATCATGTGATCTTAAAAGGACACTGAACCCAAATGTTTTCTTTTGTGATTAAGATAGATCATGACATTTTAAGCAACTTTCTAATTTACTCCTATTATCAAATTTTCTTAAGTCTCTTGGTATCTTTATTTGAAATGCAAGAATGTAAGTTTAGAAGCCCATTTTTGGTGAACAACCTGGGTTGTTCTTGCTGACTGGTAGATAAATTCATCCACCAATAAAAAAGTGCTGTCCAGAGATCTAAATAAAAAAAGCTTAGATGCCTTCTTTTTCAAATAAAGATAGCAAGAGAACGAAGAAAAAATGATAATAGGAGTAAATTAGAAAGTTGCTTTAAATTGCATGCTGTATCTGAATCACAAAAAAATGTGGGTTCAGTGTCCCTTTAATGTTAAAAACAAACATGTTAATTAGGTATGGGCGAATGTTTCTAAAAATTCAAAATTTAAAATTAATTTTGATACATTTGTTCATTCGAATCGAATTTCAAATGTTTATATAACATTCTAACATTCTATTTTCAAATTTTCATTTTCAAAATTTTTAATAAAATAGAATGTTTAGCTATGTGTTCATTTAATTTCAAAATGTAATATTCAAATTCAAATGTGACATTCGATTTCGAATGTAACATTCAAATTTAAATAGTATTTCTAGTCTACAACTGTGATTAATAAATGTAATATTCAAATTTGAAATAGGATTTCTAGCCTAATACTGTGTTTTTTAAATGTAATACTTGAATTTGAATGTGACATTCGAATTTGAATGTAACATTCAAATTTGAAAATAGTATTTCTAGTCTAATACTGTTTTATAAATGTAAAATTCGAATTCAAATGTGACATTAGAATTTGAAATAGTATTTGTAGTCTACAACTGTATTGTATAAATGTAATATTCAAATTCAAATGTTACATTCAAATTCGAATGTAGCATTTGAATTTGAAATAATATTTCTAGTCTACAACTGTGTTTTATAAATGTAATATTCAAATTCAAATGTGACATTCGAATTCGAAAGTGACATTAGAAAACTGTAAATAACATTCAATAATAGA
Source organism: Bombina bombina (assembly GCF_027579735.1). Taxonomy (NCBI): domain Eukaryota; kingdom Metazoa; phylum Chordata; class Amphibia; order Anura; family Bombinatoridae; genus Bombina; species Bombina bombina. The sequence goes on along the minus strand of NC_069499.1, from coordinate 318,105,804 downwards.
ATTTTTAAGAATATTCATTCTTATCAACATTCTATTATGTAAATCGAATTTCTACAATAATGTGTTCTAACATTCAAATTAGAAAATAAAGACATTCGCCTGTCCCTAATGTAAATCCTTTTGGCACATTTATTCTGCAAGTTAAAATAAATAGGAGCTTTGTATGAGTAAATCATTTTTGGGAGAACCTCTTTACCACATCCAAAAGTCTGTTGTGTGCCAAGCAGGCTGACAAATGACACAGATAGACCCAGTTAAATTTAGGGCAAGAGGTATATCACTGAAATAAAAAAATATAGTCTAGTCTAGAACATATTGATATTTATTATTATTATTATAGAATCAATGGGGCTAGATTAAAAGTGGCGTAATAAGTAGTATCAGCTTTAGTGCACCCTATACTTTAAATGGATATTGCAACTCTACTAAATAGCACTGATATTACATGTTGAAAGTTATAGGTTGTGCTCAAGCAAAAGCCGAAATTGCACTAGAAGGATTTAAAATAAAAATCACAAAAAACCTTAAAAACATACTTAGGGCTCCATGTACTAACAGACGGACGGACAGCTTCTCGTCTTGCGAAGCTGTCTGCCAAGGGTGATCGGGCATAAGTGGTCCTCCAGAAGGGCAGAAGTCTTCATCCAGACGGCATCTTCTATCTTCATCCATCCGGCGCGGAGCGGGTCCATCTTCAAGACATCCGACAGGGAGCATCCTCTTCTGGCAACGACTAAAGCTGAATGAAGGTACCTTTAAGTGACGTCATCCAAGATGGCGTCCCTTAGATTCCGATTGGCTGATAGAATTCTATCAGCCAATCGGAATTAAGGTAGAAAAAATCCTATTGGCTGATGCAATCATCAGCCAATAGGATTGAGCTTGCATTCTATTGGCTGTTCCAATCAGCCAATAAAATGCGAGCTCAATCCTATTGGCTGATTGGATCAGCCAATAGGATTGAACTTCAATCCTATTGGCTGATTGCATCAGCCAATAGGATTTTTTCTACCTTAATTCCGATTGGCTGATATAATTCTATCAGCCAATCGGAATCTAAGGGACGCCATCTTGGATGACGTCACTTAAAGGTACCTTCATTCAGCTTTAGTCATCACCAGAAGAGGATGCTCCGTGTCCGATGTTTTGAAGATGGACCTGCTCCACGCCGGATAGATGAAGATAGAAGATGCCGTCTGGATGAGGACTTCTGCCCGTCTGGAGGATCACTTCTGCCCGGCTTGGATTTTTAAGGGTGTATTGGGTGGATTTTATTTTTAGGTTAGGGTTTGGGCAGCAAAAGAGCTAACTGCCCTTTTAAGGGCAATGCCCATCCAAATGCCCTATTAGGCTAGGGTTTTTTTATTTTGGGGGGTCTTTTTTATTTTAATAGGGCTATTAGATTAGGTGTAATTAGTTTAAATATCTGTAATTTGTTTATTATTTTCTGTAATTTAATGGGTTTTTTTTTTGTACTTTAGGTAATTTAATTTAATTTAAGTCATTGTATTTAATTTAGTTAATTTATTTAATTATATTGTAGTGTTAGGTGTTATCGTAACTTAGGTTAGGTTTTATTTTACAGGTAAATTTGTATTTATTTTAGCTAGGTAGTTATTAAATAGTTACTAACTATTTAGTAACTATTCTACCTAGTTAAAATAAATACAAACTTGCCTGTAAAATAAAAATAAACCCTAAGCTAGCTACAATGTAACTATTAGTTATATTGTAGCTAGCTTAGGGTTTATTTTATAGGTAAGTATTTATTTTTAAATAGGAATTATTTAGTTAATGATAGTAATATTTATTTAGATTTATTTAAATTATATTTAAGTTAGGGGGTGTTAGGGTTAGACTTAGGTTTAGGGGTTAATAACTTTAATATAGTGGCGGCGACATTGGGGGCGGCAGATTAGGGGTTAATAAATGTAGGTAGGTGGCAGTGATGTTAGGGATGGCAGATTAGGGGTTTATAATATTTAACTAATGTTTGCGGGGCGGGAGTGCAGCAGTTTAGGGGTTAATATGTTTATTATAGTGGCGGCGACATTGGGGGCTGAAGATTAGGGGTTAAAAAGTGTAGGTAGGTTGCGGCGACATTGAGGGCGGCAGATTAGGGGCTAATAAATAAAATGTAGGTGGCGACGATGTTGGGGGCAGCAGATTAGGGGTTCATAAATATAATGTAGGTGGCGGCGGTGTCCGGAGCAGCAGATTAAGGGTTAAAAATTTTGTTTTAGTGTTTGCAATGCGGGAGGGCCTCGGTTTAGGGGTTAATAGGTAGTTTATGGGTGTTAGTGTACTTTTTAGCACTTTAGTTATGAGTTTTATGTTACGGCGTTGTACCATAAAACTTTTAACTACTGACTTTTAAATGTGGTAGGACTCTTGACAGGAGAGGGTGTACCGCTCACTTTTTGGCCTCCCAGGACAGACTCGTAATACCGGCGCTATGGAAGTCCCAAAGAAAAAAGACTTTACGAAATTTACGTAAGTCATTTTGCGGTAAGGCCAAAGAAGTGTGCAGTGACCCGAAACCTTCAAGACTGGTAATACCAGTGGGCGTAAAAAAGCAGCGTTAGGACCTCTTAACGCTGCTTTTTTACCCTTACTCACAACTCATAATCTAGCCGAGTGTTTCTTTTAGGCTTTCATGTAATTGACAGTAAGGTTATATAACTTGAGAAGGCATGTAACTGCCCCCATATTAACTGCACCCATAGATAACTGCATACTTTACCTAATGGCAAACTAACTGAATGCAATATATCACAAGAGCTGCAGTCTGATTTATCACAACTTCTAAAACACAAGCTCTTAAATGTTTTCTTGTTTTAGCAGCATGTGCTTTTGAAAAGAAAAATGTAGCCCTAGATGGAATACTTACCAGTCAGTTCTCAGTGGTGCATTGCTACTCATGAGTCTACCGAGATATGCTCTTCAGCAAAGGATAAAAAAAAAAAAAAATGATAATAGAAGAAAATTGAAAAGTTGTTTAAAACTGTGTGCTCTCTCTGAATCATGAAAGTTTAATTTTGACTTTACTGTCCTTTAATATTTTGCACTCAGAATGCTTAAACCCACATCAATTATGTTTTTCAACAAGTAAAACTTAAATTAACTACTGTATGTACATAGCATCACTGCTTATTGCACTGTCACCTCTAAAACAAGCAAGTGATGTCCTTGAGATTGCTTCTTATGTGATTTCACCACACTTCAAGCACTGCAATATCAAGAAAGTAATAAAACAATGCAATGCCCAAGGGACTATTTATACCTGGATGGCAATCTGCCAGAACTATATTTTACAAGCTAGCATCTCCAGATGTTTCTTTTATGAGAAATAGCTGCAGGACACTATCATTGAATATTCATCCTTATTCTCAACCATATACTCCTCTCCAAACTCTGATTTAAGTACAGCAAATGCAAGGAATACACAATAACTCATGCATATGCGTGTGATGTACAGGCAAACTGATGGTAAAAAAGGTTAAGATTTTCTGATGACTTTCCAATATTTTTCTCGTTCACAAGGGAGCTGCCATTTTAACGAAATGTTACCAGTTACTTTTCTGCATATAAATCCAGTAGACTGATCTACTTAAGCAATGCTTCCTCAAAAACATATCTGTAAATAATATTTGTGGCTATCCAAGCATATACTTTCAACTGAAACTACAATAAAACAGCAAAAAACATATTTTCAAATAAGTAAATATAAAAACACCACATGGAGAAATATAGATGGATAGATATAATATACCTATATATATACATGCAGGCCCATTTATCAAGCTCCGTATGGAGCTTGAAGGGCCGTGTTTCTGGCGAGTCTTCAGACTCGCCAGAAACACAAGTTATGAAGCAGCGGTCTAAAGACCGCTGCTTCATAACCCTGTCCGCCTGCTCTGAGCAGGCGGACAGGAACCGCCGGAAATCAACCCGATCGAATACGATCGGGTTGATTGACAGCTCCCTGCTGGCGGCCGATTGGCCGCGAGTCAGCAGGGGGCGGCGTTGCACCAGCAGCTCTTGTGAGCTGCTGGTGCAATGTTAAATGTGGAGAGCGTATTGCTCTCCGCATTTAGCGAGGTCTTGCGGACCTGATCCGCAGTGTCGGATCAGGTCCGCAAGCCCTTTGATAAATGGGCCCCAGGGAGTGCAGAATTATTAGGCAAGTTGTATTTTTGAGGATTAATTTTATTATTGAACAACAACCATGTTCTCAATGAACCCAAAAAAACTCATTAATATCAAAGCTGAATAGTTTTGGAAGTAGTTTTTAGTTTGTTTTTAGTTATAGCTATTTTAGGGGGATATCTGTGTGTGCAGGTGACTATTACTGTGCATAATTATTAGGCAACTTAACAAAAAACAAATATATACCCATTTCAATTATTTATTTTTACCAGTGAAACCAATATAACATCTCAACATTCACAAATATACATTTCTGACATTCAAAAACAAAACAAAAACAAATCAGTGACCAATATAGCCACCTTTCTTTGCAAGGACACTCAAAAGCCTGCCATCCATGGATTCTGTCAGTGTTTTGATCTGTTCATCATCAACATTGCGTGCAGCAGCAACCACAGCCTCCCAGACACTGTTCAGAGAGGTGTACTGTTTTCCCTCCTTGTAAATCTCACATTTGATGATGGACCACAGGTTCTCAATGGGGTTCAGATCAGGTGAACAAGGAGGCCATGTCATTAGATTTTCTTCTTTTATACCCTTTCTTGCCAGCCACGCTGTGGAGTACTTGGACGTGTGTGATGGAGCATTGTCCTGCATGAAAATCATGTTTTTCTTGAAGGATGCAGACTTCTTCCTGTACCACTGCTTGAAGAAGGTGTCTTCCAGAAACTGGCAGTAGGACTGGGAGTTGAGCTTGACTCCATCCTCAACCCGAAAAGGCCCCACAAGCTCATCTTTGATGATACCAGCCCAAACCAGTACTCCACCTCCACCTTGCTGGCGTCTGAGTCGGACTGGAGCTCTCTGCCCTTTACCAATCCAGCCCATCCATCTGGCCCATCAAGACTCACTCTCATTTCATCAGTCCATAAAACCTTAGAAAAATCAGTCTTGAGATATTTCTTGGCCCAGTCTTGACGTTTAAGCTTGTGTGTCTTGTTCAGTGGTGGTCGTCTTTCAGCCTTTCTTACCTTGGCCATGTCTCTGAGTATTGCACACCTTGTGCTTTTGGGCACTCCAGTGATGTTGCAGCTCTGAAATATGGCCAAACTGGTGGCAAGTGGCATCTTGGCAGCTGCACGCTTGACTTTTCTCAGTTCATGGGCAGTTATTTTGCGCCTTGGTTTTTCCACACGCTTCTTGCGACCCTGTTGACTATTTTGAATGAAACGCTTGATTGTTCGATGATCACGCTTCAGAAGCTTTGCAATTTTAAGAGTGCTGCATCCCTCTGCAAGATATCTCACTATTTTTGACTTTTCTGAGCCTGTCAAGTCCTTCTTTTGACCCATTTTGCCAAAGGAAAGGAAGTTGCCTAATAATTATGCACACCTGATATAGGGTGTTGATGTCATTAGACCACACCCCTTCTCATTACAGAGATGCACATCACCTAATATGCTTAATTGGTAGTAGGCTTTCGAGCCTATACAGCTTGGAGTAAGACAACATGCATAAAGAGGATGATGTGGTCAAAATACTCATTTGCCTAATAATTCTGCACTCACTGTATATATATATATATATATATATATATATAAATATTTTTATATATATATATATATATATATATATATATACTGTATATATATATATATATATATATATATATATATATTTTTTATTATTATTTTTTTTTTTTAATTATTATTTTTTTCTCTGTATAACTATTTTAAGGATAAATAGATAGATGATAGATAGATATGGATTTATCTAGACAAAGCAGAAGTGTCATGATAACTTTTCAGTTAGGCCAATGATGATATATACATTTGATATATTTATACTTTTTGCACTCAGGGAGATGAAATAATAGACAGAAAAATGCTAGATGATGTATTTATCTGCAATTGAATGAATTTATTTTGTTTTGTTTGCTTTTTGTATTATTTGTTTGATAGAGCAAGGCATTTTAAGACATTAAAATTAATTTCTATTTTTAAATGTATTTTGTTCTCTTGATCCTTTGTTTAAAAAAAAATGAACATATCTTACACTACTAGGAGTGAGCTGGTGATTGGTGCCTGCACACAAGTGTCCCTTGTGATTGGCTCACATAAAGAGGCCCATTTATCAAGCTCCGCCTCCCAATTGAGCTTGAGGGCCTGTGTTTCTGGCGAGCCTGCAGGCTAGCCAAAAACAGCAATTATGAAGCAGCGGTCTAAAGACCGCTGCTGCATAATCTTGTTCGCCTGCTCTGAGCAGGCGGACAGAGATCGCCATAATTCAACCCGATCGAGTACAATCGGGTTGATTGACACCCCCTTGCTGGTGGCCGATTGGCCGCAAATCTGTAGGGGGCGGTGTTGCACTAGCAGCTCACTAGAGCTGCTGGTGCAATGCTGAATACGGAGAGCGTATTGCTATCTGCATTCAGCGAGGTCTGTCGGACCTGATCCGCACTGTCGGATCAGGTCCAACAGACCTTTAATAAATAGGCCTCTAAGTGTTCTGCTAGCTCCCAGTAGTGCAGTGCTGCTCCTTCAGTAAAGGATAGCAAAAGAATGAGGCAGATTTGATAAAAATTGTTTGTTTTATCTGAATCATGAAAGAAAAAAAATGTGTGTTTTCTATCCCTTTATTAACATGTTTTGTAAAAAGGAGAAAATACTTCTTTCACACAAAATAAACACGTTTCTGATGCATTTCAGAAAATATTTCATCCATTACTGAGGCATAAAATATCTCACAAATATATTTAAATGTATTTTGAGCAATACAATATTATCCTTTAGAATTATTGTATAAAATGCCTTGTGCAGCTTTTCAGGGAAGTTTCAGCTTAAAGGGACATTCCAGTCAAAATTTAAATGTAAATAGATGAATTACATCTTTGAATAGAAACATATTTGTAATATACATGTATTGGCAAAAATGCTTCTGGTAAAAGTTATCACTGTTTTACTGTTAACATTTTTCTCTGCACGTGCATGTGAAGCTTAGCTAGATATTCTTAGTGAAACAGCATTTTAAATACTGCAAGTGCTCAGAACACCAGTGGGGCTTAAATCATGTGAGCTATTAACAAATTGTGGCTTGAGGGCCCGTGTTTCTGGCGAGCCTCCAAGACAAGAGCTGCTGGTGCAATGCTGAATACGGAAAGTGTATTGCTCTCCGCATTCAGTGAGGTCCGACAGACCTTTCTTAAATAGGGGCCATTGAGTCATTACCAGATGATAAAAGCATCCATGTGCATTTTAATTTGGGCTGCAATGTCCCTTTAAACATCATTCCAATGCATTTGTAAACCCTACAGTAACTTATCACAAGCATTTAAATTAAATTGTGATGTGAAAAGAGCCCCTGCAACTTGCAGTGGCGAATTTTAGCTCAGTTTAAATTTTTATACTACACAATTTTTTAATTTCATTTGACCATCAGAAAGCTCATTCATGACTGAAATTAGGTGTGCGTATAACTAGAATATAATATACTTGTTTGAAATAATAAGGATTGTTAATTGTACGTCATGAATAGATATTATTTGTTAAATGCTAAAACCTAAATTCAAACTGATTTGCCCATCATTATTAATACTGAATCAATTAGCTGTCATACTTTCATTTAGGCCATTCATTATTTTTTTTATATTTACCTTGTGGTTTTACCTCTGAAAACACCTCATGCTGCTCCAGATAAACAACTTCAATTGGTAGGCCTGCTCCTGATTAACTTAGCAGCCAAATCCTTATTGAAATTGCAGAGTTCCCAAATGTCCTGGATTTTATTGTAGGAATGTCACAGGTTTGGAGCTCAGACTGTTGTCCCTTCCACAGCTTTCCCTGTCAGGGCTGGGACTACCCCTGGCATTCCCATGACATACTCAACTCTACCCTATCCCATCCCACCATATGCCGATTTGTTATTTTGATACGTCTGAAGCTCCACCCCTACTGATGTGGCTCTACTTACAAAAAAGTGGGTCAAACACTGCCCACAAGTCCCCCTCACTTCCTTCTCCCAGAAAACCTCCATGAAATACTGATAGGTATGTTAATGGCACATGAGTTTTGACAAACCCAGAAGGCCTAGTTAGGAAGCACACAACCTATGACTAAATGCTATACAAAAATATAGGTTCCAAAGTCCAAATAAAAAATTACTGTTTATATAAACGACTTGAATTCCACTGGAGGCAAAAGCAGCACTTAAATCAGACCTCTCAACTCTCATGATTTTAGAGGGATGATTTTAGAGCTGTGTACTTTTGTTGCTCTGAGACAGCCATATCTCGTGATATGCAGGATTTCCCTTAGCCCCTGTCATGGAGTGCTAAAAATGTTCACAAACCCCCCCTAACATGCCTGCCGACTGTCATGACAAGCCCATGACCCCACCCACAATCTACCCACAACCCGCCCCTCCCAACCTCGTCTTGAGTCCTGTGTACCCAGCCACAATTGTTGAGAGGTGTGACTTAAAGGGACAGTAGACTTGAGATTTTTATATAAGTATGTATAATGAAACAAGCAATATATTTTCATTATTTTTTTGCTCCCCTTCAGGTAATTTAGTGCTGAAAATTAGGAGAATGATACATTATGTCAGGTTGAATTGCGGTGATGTCTGTCCGCCTGCTCAGAGCAGGCGGGCAGGGTTATGGAGAACCGGTCTTTAGACCGCTGCTTCATAACTGTTGTTTCTGGCGAGCCTGAAGACTCGCCAGAAACACGGCCCTTCAAGCTCCATGTGGAGCTTGATAAATGGGCCTCTATATGTCATAGAGATAGCATGGGTGCCCTAAATTCTTCACACAAGAGACATATGAGAGTGTGCACAGAAAAATTTGTGTCAGTTAACACTTAATGGTGCGCTAAACTGATGTTGCACAAGTAGGGGAGTACGTCTTGTGGTTCTGTGCAATAGTTTACTTTAGGTCATAAGAAGCTCTACATTTCACAGTGGTATTTCCAATCATGCTTGTGCGCAACATTTAAATCACCACCTGTAATATGAGCAGAATGAGCTCACTAATAGTGCTCCCTGCACTTTCCATTAAAACTATAGCGTGCAGTAAAAAAGTTTTTGCCGTGTTAAAATGTTTGGTTAAAATATTTAACCATCCACTTGTAATGTCATTTTTCACATTATTAATTGTGCAAGGTCGAGCACAAGATACCTCATCCTGCACTATCAATTGTGCACCACTTGTATTCTAGACCTTTATGCTATACTTATTTTTGCAGTGTCCTCTGCTGACCTTGATATAGTTGTCAGTTTTTATGTTTCTTTTTTTTAAAAAAAAAAAACTAAATTTAAAACTGGATTTTTTTTTATTGCAAATGCATATCCCTTTTCTTAGACATATGTGAGGAAATGGTCTTTTTCAGAAAGTAAGTATCAAAAGGATGGGGACAATGATATTATCAAAAGGTTTTATGCTTCTTTAAAAAAAATACTATTCTTTCATAGACATGACACGTTGAGGGACTTTCCAAAACTGAAAGTTGATTAATGATTTTCTTACCTTACACTATTTATGTCCCAGTTAGCATAAACTGCCCAAACCCAGCTAATGGAAACCTAACACCTAGATTATGAGTTTTGCGTTAGAGGCTGTGCGGTGCTAACGAGCAGTTTTCACTCACTGCTCACTTACCTACAGCACTGGTATTACAGGTTTTTACAAACCCATCGTTAAAAGGCAAGAAGTGAGCGTAGAGCAAAAGTTTGCTCATTACCACACTCCAATACCAGCGCTGCTTAAGTCAGTGGTGAGCTGGTGTAACGTGCTCGTGCACGATTTCCCCATAGGAATCAAATGGGAGAGCCGGCTGAAAAAAAGTCTAACACCTGCAAAAAAGCAGCGTAAAACTCCCTAACAAAGCCCCATTCATTCCTATGGGGAAATAAAAGTTATGTCTACACCTAACACCCTAACATGAACTCTGAGTCTAAACACCCCTAATCTTACACTTATTAACCCCTAATCTGCCGCCCCCGACATCGCCTACACCTGCATTATATTATTAACCCCTAATCTGCCGATCCGGACACCGATGCCACCTACATTATATGTATGAACCCCTAATCTGCTGACCCCAACATCGCCGACACCTACATTATATTTATTAACCCCTAATCTGCCTCCCCTAATGTCACCGCCACCTACCTACACTTATTAACCCCTAATCTGCCGCCCCCAACGTTGCCGCCACTATATTAAAGTTATTAACCCCTAAAGTCTAACCCTAAACCTAACACTCCCTAACTTAATTATAATTTAAATAAATCTAAATAAATATTCCTATCATTAACTAAATTATTCCTATTTAAAGGATTACTTTCTGTTATAATTTTTAAGCTAAACAACTAACATATTAAAGTTAATAAACATTAATTAAAACCTACTGACCTATATTTTATCCAAAACGAAGTTTCATAACGTTCTAAAAGTTATATCTTTTATTCGCCGATGATGTCACGTTATCCTGCCCACTATTTTCAACACTGAGTGTTTAAAATACTTAAACCAATAACTTTGTGTTTAAAGCGCCATTTTGAAACCTAGGTATTGTAAACGGATTGGTACAGAGCAAAGGATACCCACGGAGTGGGTTTTGAAAACAATTAAATTTGCAGACAAGATTTCTGATATACGGTAGAGATATGTTAATGAAATGCTATTGATAAAAAGCGTATTTGGAGTAGTTAGTTAGTAACAGGCATAGAAAATATTTACTTACAGTGGCCCTTTAAAACTAAATACTTACCTGTAAAATAAACCCTAAGATAGCAACAATATAACTAATAGTTACATTGTAGCTAGCTTAGGGTTTATTTTTATTTTACAGGCAAGTTTGTATTTATTTTAACTAGGTACAATAGCTATTAAATAGTTATTAACTATTTAATAACTACCTAGCTAAAATAAATACAAACGTACCTGTAAAATAAAACCTAACCTAAGTTACACGAACACCTAACACTACACTATAATTAAATAAATTAAATAAATTAAATACAATTACCTAAAATAAATTAAATTAGCTAAAGTAAAAAAAAAAAACCACTAAATTACAAAAAATAATAAACAAATTACAGAAATTTAAACTAATTACACCTAATCTAATAGCCCTATTAAAATAAAAAAGCCCCCCCCCCCCCCAAAAAAAAAAAACCTAGCCTAAACTAAACTACCAATAGCCCTTAAAAGGGCCTTTTGCGGGGTATTGCCCCAAAGTAATCAGCTCTTTTACCTGTAAAAAAAATACAAACAACTCCCCCAACAGTAAAACCCACCACCCACACAACCAACCCCCCAAATAAAATACTAGCTAAAAAAAACCTAAGCTTCCCATTGCCCTGAAAAGGGCATTTGGATAGGCATTGCCCTTAAAAGGGCAGTTAGCACTTTTGTGGCCCAAACCCTAATCTAAAAATAAAACCCACCCATTACACCCTTAAAAAAACCTAACACTAAGCCCCTGAAGATCGACTTACCGGGAGACGTCTTCATCCAAGCCGGGCGAAGTGGTCCTCCAGACGAGCAGAAGTCTTCATCCAGATGGCATCTTCTATCTTCATCCTTCCGGCGCTGAGCGGGTCCATCTTCAAGACATCCGACGCGGAGCATCCTCTTCATCCGACGACTAAAACAGGATGAAGGTACCTTTAAGTGACATCATCCAAGATGGCGTCCTTTAGATTTCGATTGGCTGATAGAATTCTATCAGCCAATCAGAATTAAGGTAGAAAAAATCCTATTGGCTGATGCAATCAGCCAATAGGATTAAAGTTCAATCCTATTGGCTGATCCAAACAGCCAATAGGATTGAGCTTGCATTCTATTGGCTGATTGGAACAGCCAATAGAATGCGAGCTCAATCCAATTGGCTGATTCATTCCTATTGGCTGATTGCATCAGCCAATAGGATTTTTTCTACCTTAATTCCGATTGGCTGATAGAATTCTATCAGCCAATCGGAATCTAAGGGACTCCATCTTGGATGACGTCACTTAAAGGTACCTTCATTCTGTTTTAGTCGTCAGATGAAGAGGATGCTCCGCGTCGGATGTATTGAAGATGGACCCGCTCCGCGCTGGAAGGATGAAGATAGAAGATGCCGTCTGGAGGATGACTTCTGCCCGTCTGGAGGACCACTTCTGCCTGGCTTGGATAAAGACTTCTGCCCATCTGGAGGACCACTTTGCCCAGCTTGGATGAAGAAGTCTCCCGGTAAGTCGATCTTCAGGGGGTTAGTGTTAGGTTTTTTAAGGGTGTATTGGGTGGTCTTTATATTTTAGATTAGGGTTTGGGCGGCAAAAGAGCTAACTGCCCGTTTAAGGGCAATGCCCATCCAAATGCCCTTTTCAGGGCAATGGGGAGCTTAGGTTTTTTTAGATAGTATTTTATTTGGGGGGTTGGTTTTGTGGGAGTTTTGGTTTTTACAGTTGGGGGGTTGTTTGTATTTTTTTTTACAGGTAAAAGAACTGATTACTTTGGGGCAATGCCCTGCAAAAGGCCCTTTTAAGGGCTATTGGTAGTTTAGTTTAGGCTAGGGTTTTTTTATTTTGTGGGGGCTTTTTTTTATTTTAATAGGGCTATTAGATTAGGTGTAATTGGTTTAAATTTCTGTAATTTAGTGGGGTTTTTTTTTACTTTAGCTAGTTTAATTTAATTTAGGTAATTGTATTTAATTTACTTAATTCATTTAATTATAGTGTAGTGTTAGGTGTTAGTGTAACTTAGGTTAGGTTTTATTTTACAGGTAAATTTGTATTTATTTTAGCTAGGTAGTTATTAAATAGTTAATAACTATTTAATAACTATTGCACCTAATTAAAATAAATACAAACTTGCTTGTAAAATAAAAATAAACCCTAAGCTAGATACAATATAACTATTAGTTATAGTATTATCTTAGGGTTTATTTTACAGGTAAATAGTTTTAAATAGGAATAATTTAGATAATGATAGGAATATTTATTTAGATTTATTTAAATTATATTTAAGTTAGGGGGTGTTAGGTTAAGGGTTAGACTTAGGTTTAGGGGTTAATAACTTTAATATAGTGGTGGCGACGTTGGGGGCGGCAAATTAGGGGTTAATAAATGTAGGTAGGTGGCGGCGGCGATGTTAGGGACGGCAAATTAGGGGTTAATACTATTTAACTAATGTTTGCGAGACGGGAGTGCAGCAGTTTAGGGGTTAATATTTTTATTATAGTGGCGGCGATGTCCAGAGCGGCAGATTAGGGGTTAATAAGTATAGGTAGGTGGCGGTGACATTGGGGGCGGCAGATTAGGGGTTAATAAATATAATTTAGGTGTCAGCGATTTTGGGGGCAGCAGATTAGGGGTTAATAAATATAATGTAGGTGGCGGCGGTGTCCGGAGCGGCATATTAGGGGTTAAAAATTTTATTTTAGTATTTGCGATGCGGGAGGGTCTCAGTTTAGGGGTTAATAGGTAGTTTATGGGTGTTAGTGTACTTTTTAGCACTTTAGTTATAAGTTTTATGTTATGGCGTTGTACCATAACACTCATAACTACTGACTTTTAAATGCATTAGGACTCTTGATAGGGTAGGGTGTACCGCTCACTTTTTGGCCTCCCAGGACAGACTCGTAATATCAGCGCTATGGAAGTCCCATAGAAAAAAAGACTTTACGAAGTTTACGTAAGTCGTTTTGCAGTACGGCCAAAGGAGTGTGCGGTTCCCCTAAACCTTCAAGACTCGTAATAGCAGTGGGTGTAAAAAAAGCAGCGTTAGGACCTCTTAACGCTGCTTTTTTACCCTAACGCACAACTCGTAATCTAGCCGTAAGTCTTTTCAGATCACAGATGATGATTTCTCAAAGCTCATTGTATTATTCATACTAATCAATGAAGTGCATAAGTTATTGGGCTGGATTTATCATGGGCCAGACAAACAGGGGCGGGCATCTCCGCCTGGCACCGCTTCTAGCAGGCAGCAATACCCTGCCCAATTTTATCATTGAATACTACACAAAAGGTGCAATGCCACCTCCCACTCAAACGCAGCCAATTTAGTTCAAGCAGGGGCTGTCAATCTCCCTAGTCAGAAAAGTCCTGGGGGATTGGGACATGCCACTTAAAGGGACAGTCTAGTCAAAATTAAACTTTTATGATTCAAAAAACTTTCCAATTGACTTTTATCATTAAATTTGCTTTCTTCCCTTGGTGGTATTTTTCAAAAGCTAAACCTAGGTAGGCTCAAACTGATTTCTAAACCGTTGAAAACCGCCTCTTAGCTCAGAGCATTTTGAAAGTTTTTCATAGTTATACAGTACTAGTTCATGTTTGTCATATAGATAACATTGTTATCACTCACGTGGAGTTATTCAGGAGTCTGTACTGATTGGATAAACTGCATGTCTGTCAATAGCACTTAGATAAGGGGGCAGTCTACAGAGGCTTAGATACAAGGTAATCCTATTTATATAACTGTGTTGGTTATGCAAAACTGGAGAATGGGTAATAAAGGAATTATCTATCTTTTTAAACAATTATTGTTATGTGTAGTTTATGTACATATTGTAAAATTCAGATTACTAATCCTCCTAAAAAAATGGTTGTCATGTTTCAAATATGCTCCTTTAAATGTTTAAAATATGTTCATTTAAATTACTGAGGAATAGTTGGGACTTCAGCTACCCTTTAAATTTAAATTGCATAATATTTTGCTACATCATGGGATAAATAAATTAACCATTAACTAATTTTGGTTGGGATTAAATCATTTTAATGATGTACTCTGTATGCTTTGTACTGTATTAAAAACATAGCAATAGTTTCAAGTACAACCACTAAGATTTCAAAGACTTTAGGGACTGATGTGTTCAGACGCAGAATGACTTGTTAAAGTGATTCAGTTTAATTTAAACGGGCTGTAGTGCCTTCCATAAATATGAAGCCATGAATTTGAACTCATTTAGAATTTTAAACATGAAATAGTTTAAAAATGACTTTGAGGTTTTATCTATCTCTAAAGGCTACAAAAAGTACATTGACCTTGCTGGAAATTAAACTTAAAATAAAAGCTTATCATTTTTATTTTGCAGTCTTTAAAGTTTCTGCATAACTGCCTATTCATTGTTCCAATAGATCTTTTTCTGTCATCTAACAATAAAAATGTTGACAGCAGATAAGAAACACTAAACCCATTCTAGCTATTTGAAAGTTCATTGCCGGTATTTTTAATCTATTACAAAATTAGCCTTTACCGCTTCCACTGCAAAACAATATACTTTATATAATTTGAAACTATCTAACTTCAAACTATGGCTTTTTTTTTTAAAGCAATAATCAGAGATTCACCTGCATCTGTCACATCATTTATACTTCCCAATATCTTCTGATTGCTATCCAGGACAATGAGGTGCTTGAAGGTGTCAGAGTGTCTATGGGCGGAGTTATAGAGATCTAGGGTCGGAGTCATTATGAGCAGAATCTGGTGCATTGGGGACGAGGTTATGTGTGCTATGGTCAGAAATAATGCAATATGGTGGCAGAGTTCCAGGACTGGACAGTCCCACAAAATGCGTGATGGGTGTGGGGGACACACCAGCAACAAAGTCCAATTAAGGCACTATATGAGCTCCAAATTAGGATTATCTCAGTACAGGTTTTAACTCCAAAATATATAAGCCTAAAAAATCTTTAGATTTAATAAAAAATATTATATCTGAATGTTTTTACCATGGCTTCTCTCTTATAAATATTTACTGTTATATATAATTAGTTTATTAAGAGATTTTCTCTAATAAAAATGCAGTTCTTTACTTTCCTTGAGATACCGTAATTGAACCTTCAGTTTTTTCGCCTATTGTTATGTTTTGCTTATGTGAAGCCGAATAAATAATTGGACTTAGCAAGTAACTATTAAAATTAAGAATTTTTCTGGCAAACATTTCAAGAACAAACACAACAAAAACTCTATAAAATACAATACAAGTCTCAAAATAATATTTACATACAGTATGAGAAAGGGGATCTTCACTCCAAGCTGACAGCTTCACTGTATAAGCATTATAGAAAACAGGAAAATGTAATTCTTTATAATGCATTATGAGTTTTATTTTTATATTGGTAGAAACCATGCATTGATTCCTCACATATCTAGAGTAGACTGTACCTTTATTATCTCCACTCCTTGGAAACATTATCTCAGGTATGCATATAATAGCATTGTTTTGGGAAGCACATTTCATTTTCCCTTCCATTGTTTCCAGAAAGCTTGCTGTGAAAATTCATAATACCACAGAGTTTTGTTTTTTTAAATAGAATTTTACCCACATTTTTGGTAGAGCTTGCATTGTTTAAATCCAATAAATAACCTGCTTCTACAGTATAAATCTTGGTTTTGTCTTTTTCTTTCTTCAAATAACTCCTTTTTAGCTTTCATACAGCAAATATGGAAAGGAATTTCTCATTTAATTTTAATGACATTATAGTTAGGCATGTCCTTGAGACTCTGACTAATTTTTCTCTATGAAAGCTGCCATAAATTTCTTATACAGGGACTTTGGCAGCTCAGAAATTGAAATGTTGTTAAAAAGTCCTAAATACAACAGGATATCTTCCTAAGGAGTCATTAGAGAAATTGATGAGGCCTGTTTTTCTTTATCAGTATCTCCAAGGACTCATTACATAGGAAAAGCTGAGGCAGAAGTGTGTCTGTGATATAGAGGTTCACTATGAATATAACAGGCCCTGACCTTTCATTCTAGAACACAAAAGAAAAGGTTACTTTTTAAACTATGAGCTTGCAGGAGGCTTCCTGTTGTACATTTTTTACTTAATGTATTGCCTTATTAACATTTTTAAAATCTTTGTGAACCAGCTCCATAGGATAATTTAATTCAACATACAAAATAAGCAAAAAATGGCAATCTTAATATACATTTTTACACACACACCTACACACACACATATATATATATATATACAATTGTAACCTGCAGTTTAAAATGACAATGCTTTTGATGCAGACATACATGAAAAGTTTCAAGTCAATCAAGGTATCTTAGGTCTATTGCTGGTGAAAATAGAAATCTTAAAGCAATTTGGTAGGCTCAGCAATTGTGTTTGCGATGCTCATTAGATATTGTGATGAGTGGGAAGTGACGTCACCGTATGGGGGTTGTTTTTGGGCCGTTATTGTCTATGTCGCATTTACCAAGTTAGATGGGTTGTACAAGCTGTATACTTCTATGCTCTGCAATAAAATAGCGTTGTATTTTCTATGCTGTGTCCTGCATCTCATGAGATGGTGTCAGAAGTACTTGCCTGTGCTTCTGTTTCCCGATTAATGACGATGTCGAAGTTTACCCCACCTAAACCTTTTGATTTCTCTCAACCTGCAGCTTGGCCCACATGGTGTCAGCAGTTTCAACGCTTCAGGATTGCTTCCAAGCTGGACAAGGAGAGTGGTGAAGTACAAGTTAATTCTCTTTTATAATCCATGGGGAAAGATGTGGAGCCAGTGTTCAATGCCTTTACTATCCAAGAAGGGGACAAATTTGACTTTGAAATAGTTATGAACAAACTCAGTGCTCACTTTGTGCCCAAAAGAAATATGATTCATGAGAGGGCCTGTTTTCACAAACGTGCTCAGCGTGTAGGAGAATCTGTGGAGTCATTTGTGCGCAGCCTGTATAAACTAGCTGAATTCTGTGAGTTTGGTGTTGCTAAAGAGGAGCAAATCAGAGACAGAATAATCATAGGAATTGCAGATGCTGAGCTACACTGAAGCTACAGTTGGAGGCTGAATTAACATTAGATGGGCTATTAGGATGGCCCATCAGAGTGAACTGGTGAAAAAGCAAAGTGCTGATCTGAGGTCCGAGAGTATTGCGGATGAAGTGCAGAAGTTCAGGAGAGCTGCTAGTGAAAGGCACAGTGTGAGCGGTAAACCAAGGGCAAAAGATAGGCCCAGAAGCAGATGGGTGCAGCATGCTCACTGCATGCAGTGTAACTGTACCCATGATCAGAGTGTCGTATGCCCTGCTAAAGACAAAAGATTTAGAAAATGTAACCGAATGGGCCATTTTGAAGTGGTGTGTAAAACTGAATACATTAAGGAGATGCAGGTGGATAGTGACCAGGAGGGTCAAGAAGTGTCCTTTGTAGGGTCTGTTGTTGAACGGTCTGGTTCAGATGTAGATTGGCTGGTTACTCTTAGTGTAATGGGAGCCAAAGTTGCCTTTAAGACTGACACAGGAGCAGATATCACTGTTATGTCCCTTGCAGCATTTATAAAACTGCCTCGACAGCCTCAGCTGGCGAAAGTTACAACAAAAGTTCATAGTCCTGGTGGCCGCATCGATTGTGCAGGGAAATTTCTTGCCAGCTGCAAGTACAAGCAGAGGAAATTCACCATGTGGGTAAATGTGATTAGAGGTCAGTGTGTTAACAACCTATTGAGAAGAAAAGCAGCCTGTGGTTTGGGCCTGGTCACCAGAGTGAATGAGATTTCAGAAGACATGTTTGGTGAATTGGGCCTACTGAAGTGCAACCCAGTCCGAATATCACTTAAAGGTGACGCAGTCCCATACAGCATTACCACGCCTCGTAGAATTCCATTCCCGCTCATGCCTCAAGTGGAGAAGGAACTTCTGCGTATGAAGAATATGGGAGTTATTGAAGAGGTTGTTGAAGCTACTGACTGGTGTGCCCCCATTGTGCCTGTTTCGAAGAAAAACGGGAAGGTACGCATCTGCGTAGACTTGAAAAGGCTGAATGAGGCGGTAAAGAGAGAGAGATACTGTATGTGCTGCTGACACTTGAAGACATAGCTCCAAAATTGGCTGGGGTGAAGTTCTTCTCTACACAGGATGCTTCCACTGGCTTCTGGCAGATATCTCTAGATCCAAAGTGCCGCAAATTGACTACCTTTATTACACCGGTAGGTCAGTTTTGCTTCTGCAGACTCCCCTTCGGGATATCCTCTGCTCCTGAAATCCTGAAAAGATGAGTTCTCTCCTAAGGGACCACGAGGGCATGGCAGTCATCATAGATGACTTTTGGTGTATGGGTCTACATTGGAAGAACATGATCAGCCATTGAGCTGTGTGCTGCAGACCATTAGAAAGTCCAGACTGAAATTAAATAAGGAGAAATTACATTTTAGGAACACTGAGTTATGTTACTTTGGGCATATTGTCAATGGGGATGGAATCAAGCCGGACCCTGATAAAATCCCTGTTATTGAACAGATGAAAAGTCCTTCTGATGTACATGAGCTGAGACAAATATTGGGCCTTGTGAATTCTGTGGGCAGGTTCCTTCCAGATTTATCCACAATACTACACCCTATCACAGAGTTGCTAAAGAAAGATGTTGCCTGGCTCTGGGGACCTTCACAGAAAGAATCTTTTGTGCAGGTCAAGTCCCTACTGGCGTCTGACCCAGTGTTGGGGTTCTACGACCCTTCTAAAAAGACTGTGGTTAGTGCTGATGCGAGCAGTTATGGGTTAGGGGCCGCCCTCCTGCAGTTGAATGAGAACAAACTACAGCCCATCGTCTACTGTTCCCATACACTGATGGCTGCTGAGTCGAAATACGCCCAAATTGAGAAAGAATGCCTGGCTGCAGTTTGGGCCTGTGAGCGTTTTCAGTGTTACCTAGTGGGTTTAGAGAAATTTAGTCTGGAGACTGACCATAAACCACTAGTCCCTCTAATCAACTCCTAAGATATTGACAAAACACCCCTAAGATGCCAGAGACTTCTGATGAGGTTCAGGTTAAAAGTTCTGGCAGTGCATGTGCCGGGGAAACATCTGGTAGTGGCAGATACACTTTCCAGGCTCCTGCTGGCTGCTGCTGAAGAATCTTCAATGGAATCAGATGTGAAAGTGTATGTAGATTCAGTTCTGGCATCCAAATCCATTTTGTCAGGGAAGCTAGCGCAAATAAGGAAGGAGACATATTTAGATACTGAAGGAAAATAAGAAACAAGAGGGGCGCCTCATGTGTTTATCAGTATGTCACACAGTCGAGATAGGAAAAAAGCCAAATGGGTACTCACATTAGGCCAAAGTACACATATGTACTAATAGATGCAGGCTGGTAACTCAAGGTGTACCGGCTAACCTTTATCAACCAAAGTTAAGGCTGCTCTCCTCCTCACAGATATATTCAGAGCTGAATGAAAGACAGGAGACAAGAGGGGCGCCTCATGTGTATATCAATATGTAGAATCAAATTAAAACATTTAAGATGCCAGGTGGGTACTCACATTTTAAGATGCCAGGTGGGTACTCACATTTGGCCCTAGTCCACTTATGTACTAGTAGGTGCAGGCTAGTAATTTAGGGGGTACCAGCTAACCCTCTCCATGTGTAGGCAGGCCAAAGCAGGAAGAACCTGCTCTTCCAGGTGGTAATATGGAAAGTCAGTTGCAGCAGTATGGACTGCTATAGATGTAGGTGAACAAGAGCTTGTATCATACAAATTAATTTATTAAAAACAAATATTAAAAACATAAACAAGCAAAGGTTTAAGATGCAACGCGTTTCTCAGCCCCAGCATGGGCTGTTTCATCAGGCATAATAAACCTTCCAACTGACTAGCCATTTAAACTAAAATTTGACCAATGGTGTACAAGGGCACACCCTTATGGGTGTGTATGGAGGTACACAATACTAATTAATTCATTCACAATAGCAAAATACTGACACAATTGTATATAAAAAATACAGTACAAGTTGATATATAACATAAATATAGAAATCTGAAAGTATCATTAGAGTGCTTAAAGTAATACATTGTGCTTTAGCAAAGGTGCAACAAAAGATGTTAATGAGTAGTTCTAATTACTTAGTAACAATGAGTGTATCTAAACTTAGCCACATAGCCATCTCAAGTACAAAACATTCAATTTACTATTTGTCATAGTTTTAAAACACATGATACATACCCTTATATACCGCAATCCTATTCATTTTCCAAGATCACCTATCTTAGAAGTGATGTTGTGTATATGGATTGTAGTTTTTTTTATATATATATGGATTGTAGTTTTTTCAAAACTTTAGGGCAACGATTTGTTTAACTTAAGGATCATATACTACTGCATATGGTTGATTTAAAGAATCCTCATTTTGTTTATATCAAGAGGAATAAGCTGGCAAAACTCCTCAAATAGACAGTTCAGATTTGTTATTTGTGCAGGTGACATAAGATATGAGATGAGATAACCTGCCTGAGGAAACAGAGTGGTAGCGCTGAGAAACGCGTAGCATGTTTTTACTGATAACATTTGTATTCAATAATTTGTCATTGTTTTTATTATATTTTTTATAAAGCCTATTTGTATTCTTATACATCTGGATTCTCCTGTTCTATTTCTTTGTCCTACGTAGCACCAACTGAAACAGCTAATCAACTTTACCTGTATGTGCACTGGGCCACTCTAATATACCCAGTATGCTTGAATTGCACGATTGTGTGCTTTCTACATTGTGAGTATCCAGCTGTGGGGAACGGTGCTTTGGGATTTGTTACATTATTGCTCTGCACTAGGAGTCGCCCTCTTCTTCCTTCTTTATTTCCAGTCTACAGAATCCTACTTTGATTCCAGGAGGAGCCGCCCTGCAATTTGGTGCACAGTATACTGGGACACTGTGAAGTTCCCAGAATATCTACCTAGGCATTATCTCTGCCATCATTATATGCAAATTGTGTTTATCTTGACAAAATTGGCTGCACTAGGAGGAGCCCTTTCTCTTGCTTTATAGGTGACATAATTAGTACATGATCGTATTATTTAGACTATATTAGTACGGGTTGATAGAAATTTGAAAATAACAGGATTTAGCCATGATAGTAACGTGCTGCAAACTCTTACACACTCGGCTGTTAGCTCAGCTGTGTGTAAAAGTTTGCATTGTGAATTAATTAATTAGTATTGTGTACCTCCATACACACCCATAAGGGTGTGCTCTTGTTCACCATTGGTCAAATTTTAGTTTAAATGGCTAGTGAGTTGGAAGGTGTTTAATATTTGTTTTTAATAAATTAATTTGTATGATAGATGCTCTGGTTCACCTTCATCTATAGCAGTCCATACTGCTGCAACTGACTTTCCATATTACCACCTGGAAGAGCAGGTTCTTCCTGCTTTAGCCTGCCTACACCTGGAGAGGGTTATCTGGTACACCCTAAGCTACTAGCCTGCACCAACTAGTACATAAGTGTACTAGGGCCAAATGTGAGTACCCACCTGGCTTCTTAAATGTTTTAATTTGGTTCTACATATTGATATACACATGAGGCAACCTCTCTTGTCTCCTGTCTTTCATATTTAGATACTGACCTTCAAGAAGTTATTAAGTACATAAAAGAAGGTTGGCCGGAGAGCTGGGCAGCCTGGATGTCTTTAAGTGATTACCAATATAACAAAAAGTCCAGCAAACACTGTAAAAATATTGGGTGCAAGCTATAACAGGGTACTGCACAACCCTTTGTCCATATCCAAGAATAAAAAAGAATAGCAGGCTGCTTCATTTGTGCTTTTGGCTACAATAAACTGGTAACTATTCTTTTTTATTCTTGTCTTTAAGCTCTTACCAGTCAGAAAGGTTGCAGCTCAAAGAGCTGGATGGGTTGGTGCTGTTCCAGGACTGCATTGTTAGCATGTGGCAGGATATGTTAAGCAGGATTCATGATGGCCACTTGGGCATTACAAAGTGCAGAGAAAGGGCAGCTACAGCAGTATGGTGGCCTGGGATCAGTTCTGACATTGCAAGCCATGTGTCAAAATGTGCCTTTTGCCGGGAATGCGGGCCTACTCAGGGAAGAGAGACCTTGATTTCTACCCCACTGCCTGCAGGCCCGTGGCAGAAAATAGCTGCTGATTTGTGCGAACTGCACGGGAAAAAGTACCTAGTCGTGATTGACTACTCGTCTCAAGAGCTTGTTCACCCGGTGGGGCATACCAATGTTGTTAGTGAGTGATAACGGAATGCAGTTTGCTTCAACGGAGTTCAGTTCTTTCAGCAGTGAATATGATTTCATCCATTCTACATCGAGTCCACATTACCCGCAGGCCAATGGAATGGCTGAAAGGGCAGTTCAAACAACAAAGTTCATTTTGAAGCAATCTGAGCTGTACCTAGCCCTCTTTGCCTATAGGGTGACTCCCATTCAAGCCACGGGTTTTAGCCCGGCAAAGCTGATGCTAGGACATCAAATTCGCACCACTTTACCCTCTGTGGGTGTCTTAGAGCCAACTAGCTCTGTTCCTCGGGACGAGGTCCTTAAGAGGGAGGAGGAGGCTAAAAAGGGCTATCGATTCTTCTACGACAGGAAACACTCTGTGAGGCCCTTGCAGGAGCTGAATGTGGGGCAAAGTGTCAGAGTTAAAATGGATGATGAGAAGAAATGGAAGACACCTGCCACGGTAATTGGATGCTCTCCAGAAC
Organism: Bombina bombina; assembly: GCF_027579735.1. Taxonomy (NCBI): domain Eukaryota; kingdom Metazoa; phylum Chordata; class Amphibia; order Anura; family Bombinatoridae; genus Bombina; species Bombina bombina. Next base: position 318,082,204 of record NC_069499.1, on the reverse strand, counting down.
CAAGGTCTTATGTAGTCCTTACTGATGGAGGGACAGTCACACGTCGAAATCGAAGACATCTTCAGCCAGTGCCTGAGAGTTTTGGACAGGAGGCCTTAGTACCACTGCCGGTGGGATCCCCTGTTTTAAGAGTGGTGCCTTCCCCTCAGCAAGATCACAGAGGGGATACTTCTCTGCTTCCAGCAGACTCTCAATCACCTTCTTCTGTATCAGAGGACAGTTCATGTAAAATGACATCAAGTGGAAGGGTGGTGAAACTTTCAGCCCAATATGGGGATTAGCATTAGTTAGAGCAGTGACCGGAAGTATGGGCAGAATAATCCCATGGTTACTGTGGACTAGGGTAGTCTACCCCGATGTTCAATTCAGGATTGTATTTCATGTTGTTTATATATATTCTCTTTAACTTGTTAGTTGTTGTATACTAAACAAAACTATTTCTGTATGCTTCTTGTATACCTTGTTATTTGATGTATTAAAAAAAATGTATGCTTTGTCCTTTGAAAAGGGGGAAGATGTGATGAGAGTGGGAAGTGACGTCGCCGGATGGGGGCGTGGTTTAGGGCCGTTATTGTCTATGTTGCAGTTACTAAGTTAGATGTGTTGTACAAGCTGTATACTTCTATGTTCTGCAATAAAATAGCGTTGTACCTTCTATGCTGTGTCCTGCATCTCATGACAGATATAGCTCTAGTTTTGCAAATCCATGCTTCTAGGGAGCTTGTCATTGAGCCTAAGACATGTTAAGTCTGTTCTAGCTTTTACTGAGGTGGATGAAAATAAGTAAGTTGCTTTGGGGTAGATGATGGGATTTTTCCACTTTTGTACACTGCATGATTTGCCCAAATCTCCACTGAAGTCTCCATGATGGAACTGGACAATGTTCAGATATTGATCTGTTTATCATTTAGTTGGTCATTCCAAATTGTATGATCTACACCATGCTGTTGTGAATTGCTGCTCCACTACTGATGGCAGACTTGGCGGTCTATTTATCAAAGCGTCAACTGAAAATATGCTTGAATTCTGCGTCGTATTTGTCATGAGATTGATCCGCCATAGTTATCAAAGCGTCAAGATCGGCAAATGTTGAAATTGGTAGTAATATACGATCCTGCGATCTCAATCTGACTCAGATCGATGCTTGCGTCATTACAGATGTTTTGAATTCAGATTTGACTCTATTTATCCTTTTCCAAATTTATCAAACATTTAAAAGGTACGCTGGTGTGTATTCCAACGCAGCGTACCTAGTTTTCAATCCGCCACCCTTGAGGTCACGGATGCCATAGAAGTCAATGGGAGTCTGAAAACACAGAAAGCTTATGTTCGATACTGCAAGAGAATGAAGTATATTACATAATAAAAGTAAATTAGAAACTCTTTTAAAAATGTAAACCCTTTCTAAATCAAACAATATTATTGTTCCACATTTGATGCACTAGTAGATATAGGGATAAAAATGAAAAATACATTACTACTTATGGATTATGCTACAAATTTGTCTCTCATTACAAAGCAAGGGGACAATATTTCTACAAATTTGTTGAAACGTTTTGCCCCAAACTTGTCGCACTAATAGATATAGAGATACAGTAATACAATGAAATTAAAAAAAAACTATTTTTTCAAATATAAAGAGTGCTGAATTCCCTTACTTTTGGATGTAAAAAATCCAATCCAAAATCCAATCCATATCTTCCTTTTTAGTTCAATTTCATAATTATTCTAAGGGTCTGCACCAGTATTTTCCTAAATTTGGAAAATACTTTAGGGGTTTTGATTAATAATATAGCAATATTATAGGTCTCTTCCCATTACTTAGTATTGTATATATATATATATATATATATATATATATATATATATATATACATATACAAGTATGTGCAAAGATATATGTACAAATTCTAGCATTAATAATTATTTATAAAAAAAATATGAGATAATAGCATATCATGACTTCTAGAAATACTAATACACATTCATTTATGTGAAAGTATCATATAACAGATTTTTTTGTATAAGAAATAAATATAAAAATAACTTTCTATGAAATATTGTTTGTTGAGTTATAAATGTAGCTATTTCTTGGACATTAACATTTGAAAAATAAAAGATTAGCTTTAGAGAAATGTGCTTGTTCATGGACAGTAATGAAATGGTATAAATAAAGTTGGGAACAACCCGAATAAACGTGACATCGATGACTGTTAGTTAACAACAGTCCGATGCTCTTCGCACTGTACTTGACACACGTGTTTTTGACAGCTATTCAGATCATATTCAGATTCGCATCAGCGATGTCTGGCGAGCGTATTGATGCTGGCGAATGCACTGAGATTGGCGCTTTGATAAATTAACCCCTAAGACACCAGAGGAACAGAGAGTTAATCTTTCAATAGGTCTATCTCCAGAGAAGAGTGTGCCTTGTTTTCTACTCGATCTACTGGGATATATATAGGAAAACAGATCATGTCAGTAGCTGCAACACTCATAAGGAAAGTAATTGCTTTTAGTCTTATTTTTATTATACATTTTCATATTTTTACTAAAATTATTTGAGTACATACAGTATTTCTTGGCATCATATTGCAGGTCAAAATATGTGTCAGTTTTGAGTTTTGTGGAATGTTTATTGTCACCCGTCCTTAGCCTTACCTTCAGTTAAAGTACTTTATTTTATTAGAGCCATGCTGAAACCCCTCAAAGATTTGAATCTATATCTAGTCTATTTAAATGGATTTAACATGATAATCAACTTTTATTTATTCTGCATCTTAACTTTTGATGTTTTGGAGTTGGGGCTTTGTAGTTTGGGGCTTTGTTTTGAACTAGCATGGATACTACAGTCTCTAAATATGTATGTATGTATATATATATATATATATGTATATATACTGTATATATATATATATATATATATATATATATATGTATTTATTTATTTATATGTTTGTATATGTATTTAGGTATACATATATAGAAGTGCATTGGAGTCCTTTGTAGTCAAGTAGCTGAAAACATGAAAAATCATATTTATGCAATATTAAAATTTAATAAAGTATATGTACTGTAATTATTTTACATTCCAATGTTCTTCACATAGGGGAACATGTTCTAAATATTTTTAAATAGATATTCCTATATATCTTTATATATCTTTGTGGGTGCGATAGGTACAGCACACTGCTAAAGCCTGCGCGCTGGCTTTTACAGACAGAACATTGGATGCAGCCTGTAGGAGAAACAGTATTGGAACATTTTCCCCTTTGCTGTGCCTGCCCTACAACCCTCAAGTTAAAGTTGTCATCCCTACTGAAAGAAGACTGAAGAGCAGGACGGTCCCCAGTACTATGATTCATCATACTACAAATTCAGGTGACTGAGGCATTACAGACTGCTGGATTTTGTCTCTTTTGGACCACTACAAAGGAGCTTTTAGAATCTGGCTGTCCTGTTCCATACTCTGAGAGGTGCCAAGTGTTTAGCGATACAAATTTTTCTTACCTCATACGGACTGAGGACCTTTGAAGTAAGTTTACATCTGAGTGGGGGCTGTATTTGAAGTGACGTTTACCAGTAAACATCATTTTCTTTCTCAAGCTATTCTTCATTAACATTCTTCATGGACTCTATGTACTCATAACATATTGCCTTGTATTGCATTATATTGGGTCACATACTGTATGTATATTTTGTATATTTTGTATGCTTGATATCTTTCATAAAGCGCCATCCGGCTTCTTGTTGCATTTTACTTTGTGTTTAGAGAGGTTTGAGGGACCTTTCTTATACTAAGGACAGGCTGCTATTGTTTGATATCATCATTGTTATTAATAACTATTTCCATACATTTATTCTTATAGTATTAGGTATGAATGCTCCTAGTATTTTAGGTGTCCCTATAAGAAGCGCTTGTTAGTGGATTCAACCTCTGACATTCTATTTGTCCTGTATATATATATATATATATATATATATATATATACCTATATTTAAAATTATGTATTTATATGAGTTTATATATATATTTTACCAAAAACTATCATATATATATATATATATATATATATATATACAGTATATATATATATATATATATATATATATATATATATATATATATATATATATATTTAAGAATAAATAGAACATATTATCGTATGTGAAGAGCATTAGAATGAAAAATATTAATAATTCATGTTGGGTTAACACACTTTAGAAAATGCAATCGGGTTTGTGTGACTTGTGGGTGTTGAAGTCTATGGGGAAATACATTAATGTGGTAGCAATATTCAAAGTTTGGCTTTTTGCACGCTGCTTAGCTTGTAAATAAAAGCATTTTTCATTCAACTTGTAATATGTGCTCTACCCAACGAGCACAAAATGTCAAAGTCTAGCAGGGTTAACGAGTGACCGGGAGTACAAACTACTGCTCCATGTGTAATCTAGCCCATTTTCACATCTTCATTAAAGGGATTTAAAACAGTCTGTTTCATTGTTGTAATAAAAAAAACACTGAGCAGTGGGCTAAACATAATTGAAATCATTGCAATGTGCTTTATTCATGACTGAAGGATTTTAACTTTTTTTATTTTTAATTTCTTTCTTTTGCATGATGTACCGAGTCCACGGATTCATCCTTACTTGTGGGATATTCTCCTTCCTAACAGGAAGTGGCAAAGAGAGCACCACAGCAGAGCTGCCTATATAGCTCCCCCCTTAACTCCACCCCCAGTCATTCTTTTTGCTGGCTCTAAGCAGGAAGGGTAAAGGGAAAGAGGTGTTAAGCTGTATTTTTAACTACAATCAAGAGTATGTTATTTTTAAATGGTACCGGTGTTGTACTATTTACTCTCAGGCAGGACATAGATGAAGATTTCTGCCTGGAGGATTATGATCTTAGCATTTGTAACTAAGGTCCACTGCTGTTCCCAAAGTAGCTGAGGAGTACAGGAAAACTTCAGTGTGAGGAACGGTTTCTTGCTATGCAGCAATGAGGTATGTTCAGTCATATTTTCTGCAGATACTGTGTTAACTCAGAAAGGCTGATAGTATCCCCATTAGGGGAAGGGTAAGCAGTAATCCTAGTATGAATGAGGCTTTACTAGCTTGCATGAAGGGCTAAGTTTTTTTGGGCACTTAGTTTGTTTATTAAGAAAGTGACAAACGTTTGTGTGTTCTGGGAGTAACTTTTTTTTTATGGGAACGTTTGCTTGAGGGGTCATTTGGCTTAATTAGGGTTGTTATAACCCACATGGTTTTCAAACTTAGTTTGCTAGATTTGTGTAGGCCCCAGCAACATCGAGTGAGGTGGGCGGGGCCTATTTTCGCGCCTCAGTTGCGCACTTAGTAATTCAGATAAGCAGCAAGCAACTTCTCCTGAGCTCCTGATAGTCTTCTGAGGGCCTATTCGAAGTTTTAACCCCAGATTATGGTTCCTAAGAGCAGGTAGGGCCACAGCAGAGCTGTGGCAAGGTGCTAATAGGGGTTTTAACTGGTTTTTAGGCAAATTTTAATCCGGTTTTGTCATTTGTGGGGTTATTGTTTCTTTACTTGTGGTGCAATCCTTCTAAGGCTTAGTGGGTACACTGTAAACATTTTGGAAAATTTGAAGCAATTTTACCCTGTTTTGCAGTTTGTGTATGCCTTTTTTTCTCTTAAAGGCACAGTACTGATTTTGCAAATTGTGTTTTTTTCATTAAATAAAGTGTTTTCCAAGCTTGCTTGCTTTATTACTAGTCTGTTAAACATGTCTGACACTGAGGAAAATCATTGTTCAATTTGTTTAAAAGCCATTGTGGAACCCCCTCTTAGAATGTGTCCCACTTGTACTGATATGTCTATAAATTGCAAACAGCATATTTTGACTTATAAAAATTTGGCTTTAGATGATTCTCAGACAGAAGGAAGTCAGGTTTTGCCATCTAGTTCTCCCCAAGTGTCACAACCGGTAATGCCCGCACAAGTGATGCCAAGTACTTCTAGTGCGTCTAATTCTTTTACCTTGCAAGATATGGCTTCAGTTATGAATACTACCCTCACTGAGGTTTTATCTAAACTGCCTGGGTTGCAAGGCAAGCGCAGTAGCTCTGGGTTAAGAACAAATGCTGAGCCTTCTGATGCTTTATTTGCCGTATCGGATATTCCCTCACAATGTTCTGAGGTATGGATGAGGGATTTGCTGTCTAAGGGAGAGATTTCTGATTCAGGAAAGAAGTTTCCTCAGACAGATTCAGATATGACGGCATTTCAATTTAAGCTTGATCACCTCCACTTATTGCTCAGGGAGGTTTTAGCTACTCTGGATGATTGTGACCATATTGTAGTTCCAGAGAAATTGTGTAAAATGGACAAATATTTAATGGTTCCTGTTTACACTGATGTATTTCCGGTCCCTAAGAGGATTTCGGACATTGTTACTAAGGAGTGGGATAGACCAGGTATTCCGTTCGCTCCCCCTCCTGTTTTTAAGAAAATATTCCCTATTTCTGACACCATAAAGGACTCATGGCAGACGGTCCCTAAGGTGGAGGGAGCTATTTCTACTCTGGCTAAGCGTACAACTATACCTATTGAAGACAGTTGTGCTTTCATTGATCCTATGGATAAAAAATTAGAGGGTCTCCTAAAGAAGATTTTTGTTCATCAAGGTTTTTTTCTTCAACCTATAGCATGCCGCTTTTCATCTTGATAAGTTAGTGGCAAAGAATTCAGGTTTTGCCATTTTAGCGCGTAGAGCGTTATGGCTTAAGTCCTGGTCAGCTGATGTGTCATCTAAATCTAAGCTTTTGTCGATCCCTTTCAAAGGTAAGACCTTATTCGGGCCTGCACTGAAGGAGATCATTTAAGACATTACTGGAGGGAAGGGTCATACCCTCCCTCAGGATAAGTCAAATAAGACAAGGACCAAACAAAATAATTTTCGTTCCTTTCGAAACTTCAAGAATGGTCCCACTTCCTCATCCTCTGCTGCAAAGCAAGAGGGGAATTTTGCTCAATCCAAGCCAACCTGGAGACCTAATCAGGCTTGGAACAAGGGTAAACAGGCCAAAAAGCATGCTGCTACCACTAAGTCAGCATGAAGGGGTAGCCCCCGATCCGAAACCGGATCTAGTAGGGAGCAGACTCTCTCTCTTTGCTCAGGCCTGGGCAAGAGACGTTCAGGATTCCTGGGCAGTAGAAATTGTAACCCAGGGATACCTTCTAGATTTCAAGGACTCCCCTCCAAGGGGGAGGTTCCATCTTTCTCAATTGTCTGTAAACCCGACAAAAAGAGAGGCATTCTTATGCTGTGTAGAAGACCTTTTTACCATGGGAGTGATCTGCCCTGTTCCAAAAGCAGAACAAGGACAGGGGTTCTACTCCAATCTGTTTATTGTTCCCAAAAAGGAGGGAACATTCAGACCAATTCTGGATCTCAAGATCCTAAACCAGTTCCTAAGAGTCCCATCCTTCAAGATGGAGACCATTCAGACTATCTTACCATTGATCCAGGAGGGTCAATATATGACCATCTTGGATTTAAAGGATGCGTATATACACATTAATATCCACAAAGATCATCAACAGTTCCTCAGGTTCACCTTTCTCGACAAGCATTATCAGTTTGTGGCTCTTCTTTTCGGGTTGGCCACGGCACCACGTATCTTCACGAAGGTGCTAGGGTCCCTTCTGGCGGTTCTAAGGCCACGGGGCATAGCAGTGGCGCCTTATCTAGACGACATTCTGATTCAAGCGTCGACCTTCCAATTAGTCAGGTCTCACATGGACTTACTTTTGGCCTTTCTAAGATCTCACGGGTGGAAGGTGAACGTAAAAAAGAGTTCTCTTTCCCCCCTCACAAGAGTTTCATTTCTAGGGACTCTGATAGACTCTGTGGACATGAAAATATTTCTGACGGAGGTCAGGAAATCAAAGATTTTGTCCACCTGCCGAGCTCTTCACTCCATTCCTCGGCCATCAGTGGCTCAGTGTATGGAGGTAATCGGTCTAATGGTAGCGGCAATGGACATAGTTCCGTTAGCTCGCTTGCATCACAGACCACTGCAACTATGCATGCTCAATCAGTGGAATGGGGATTACGTGGATTTATCTCCTCAGATAAATCTGGATCAAGAGACCAGAGACTCTCTTCTTTGGTGGTTGTCACAGGATCATCTGTCCCAGGGAATGTGTTTCCGCAGGCCAGAATGGGTTATAGTGACGACAGACGCCAGCCTTCTGGGCTGGGTTGCAGTCTGGAATTCCCTAAAGGCTCAGGGGTTGTGGACTCGGGAGGAGGCTCTCCTACTGATAAATATTCTGGAATTAAGAGTGATTTTCAATGCTCTCCAGGCATGGCCTCAGCTGGTTTCGGTCAGATTCATCAGGTTTCAGTCGGACAACATCATGACTGTGGCTTATATTAATCATCAGGGCGGAACAAGGAGTTCCTTAGCGATGATAGAGGTCTCAAGGATAATCCAATAGGCAGAGGCTCACTCTTGCCATCTGTCAGCGATCTATATCCCAGGTGTAGAGAACTGGGAGGCAGACTTTCTAAGTCGTCAGACTTTTCATCCGGGGGAGTGGGAACTCCATCCGGAGGTGTTTGCTCAACTGGTTCAGCTATGGGGCACACCAGAATTGGATCTGATGGTGTCTCGTCAGAATGCCAAACTTCCTTGTTACAGCTCCAGGACGAGGGATCCTCAGGCAGTACTGATAGATGCTCTAGCAGTACCCTGGTCGTTCAACCTGGCTTATGTGTTTCCACCTTTCCCTCTCCTTCCACGTCTGATTGCCAGAATCAAACAGGAGAGAGCATCAATGATTTTGATAGCACCTGCGTGGACATGTCATCTCTTCCACCATGGTCTCTGCCGCTGAGACAGGACCTTCTGATTCAAGGTCCATTCAAGCATCCAAATCTAATTTCTCTGCAACTGACTGCTTGGAGATTGAACGCTTGAATCTATCAAAGCAGGGTTTCTCTGAGTCAGTCATAAATACCTTGATTCAGGCTTGAAAGCCTGTTACCAGGAAAATCTATCATAAGATATGGCGTAAATATCTTTTTTGGTTTGAATCCAAAGGTTTATCCTGGAGTAAAATCAGGATTCCTAGGATTTTGTATTTTCTCCAAGAGGGATTGGAGAAAGGATTGTCAGATAGTTCTTTAAAAGGACAGATATCTGCTCTGTCTATTTTGTTGCACAAGCATCTGGCAGATGTTCCAGACGTTCGGGCTTTTTGTCAGGCTTTAGCTAGAATTAAGCCTGTGTTTAAATCTGTTGCTCCGCCATGGAGTCTAAATTTGGTTCTTAGAGTTCTGCAGGGGGTTCCATTTGGACCCATGCATTCCATAGATATTAAGCTTTTATCTTGGAATGTTTTGTTCCTAGTTGCTATCTCTTCAGCTCGAAGAGTTTCTCAACTTTCTGCATTACAATGTGACTTGCCTTATCTTGTGTTCCATGCTGATAAGGTGGTTTTACGTACCAAGCCTGGGTTCCTACCTAAGGTTGTTACTAACAGGAATATCAATCAGGAAATTGTTGTTCCTTCTCTGTGTCCTAATCCTTCTTGTAAGAAGGAACGTCTGTTGCACAACTTGGAAGTGGTTTGTGCTTTGAAATTCTATTTGCAGGCAACCAAAGATTTTCATCAACAATCTTCTTTGTTTGTTGTCTATTCTGGAAAGCGTAGGGGTCAAGAGGCTACGGCGACTTCTCTTTCCTTTTGGCTGAAAAGCATCATCCGTTTGGCTTATGAGACTGCTGGACAGCAGCCTCCTGAAAGGATTACAGCTCATTCTACTAGAGCGGTAGCTTCCACATGGGCTTTTAAAAATGATGCTTCTCTTGAACAGATTTGTAAGGCTGTGACTTGGTCTTCGCTTCATACCTTTTCAAAATTTTACAAATTTGATACTTTTGCTTCTTCGGAGGCTATTTTTGGGAGAAAGGTTTTGCAAGCAGTGGTGCCTTCTGTTTAGGTTTCTGTCTTGTCCCTCCCTTCATCCGTGTCCTAAAGCTTTGGTATTGGTATCACACAAGTAAGGATGAATACGTGGACTCGGTACATCATGCAAAAGAAAACAAAATTTATGTTTACCTGATAAATTTCTTTCTTTTGCGATGTACCGAGTCCATGGCCCGCCCTGTCTATTCAAGACAGATGGTATTTTTGTTTATAAACTTCAGTCACCTCTGTACCTTATAGTTTCTCCTTTTTCTTCCTTGGCCTTCGGTCGAATGACTGGGGGGTGGAGTTAAGGGGGGAGCTATATAGGCAGCTCTGCTGTGGTGCTCTCTTTGCCACTTCCTGTTAGGAAGGAGAATATCCCACAAGTAAGGATGAATCCGTGGACTCTGTACATCGCAAAAGAAATACATTTATCAGGTAAACATAAATTTTGTTTTTGTGCAGGGTCCATTGCTTCCTGTCACAGCCCAACAAGAAGGCTGTGATCACTATAGGAAAGCAAAGTGGACTCGGTACATCGCAAAAGAAATACATTTATCAGGTAAACATAAATTTTGTTTTTGTGTAGGGTCCATTGCTTCCTGTCACAGCCCAACAAGAAGGCTATGATCACTATAGGAAAGCAAAGTCAATTTCTTGCCCATGCTTAGTAGAGGGCTTTTTTGCAAAATTCATGTGACAGGATGAAAAGAAATACAAAACAATGATGTGCAAATACCAACTTCATACCAACTATATATAGGCGAAATGATCTAAGAAGTTTTGTCAGTACAGCGAAATTCCTCAAAGAAAACTATTTTACCTTGGTATATGTTTATCTCACTATTCAGAGCTCTGTATTTGAAGGAGAGACTCTTTTATTACAATTTAAGTTTAAGGCGCTAAGTGTTACACATTTCATAAAAGTTTTAAAAGCAATACTACAACACTATACTCTCCCTGGGGCAAACCATTCAAATTGTGTTTTATATACAGTCTGCGGATTAAAAGTCTGTGATAATGGGTGTGTAATATATAAGCAAGATACATCAGTGCAGTATTTATGCCTAATAGTCATCATGAGCAACTTTGACTGTATATGATACTGTATTTGGATGCTGTGCTCTTGGGAGAATCCACCAGTAGGTATTCCCAGGTTTTATCCAGCCATCTCATTTGTGTAATCTTTACTTCAATTTTGGTCCTTAACTACGTTTTTTTTTATTATTTCCTTTATTTACTACGTGTTCCTGCCTCCAAGGAAGTGAATTTCTACCATTCAAAGCATTCACATACAAATTTCAATAATATCAAAGCTCATAACTGTCTAATATAGACATTGATATAATTTATTTAAGCTCAGGGACTTTGCAAATTTGTTTTAAATAGAGCAGAGCTATGCTTTTCAGCTCTAGTTAATTATTATCAATTAGCATTAATTTGATGTGGAGATCAATTATGAAATAGCTTAGACTCTGTAGTGAATGATAATATAGGGTTTGTCCCTAGTGGTTTTATTTCAAAGCTATCATTAACCTTTTTTGTGTTGGACGCACCTACAATTATATGCCATTGGTACTTTCAGCTCTGTGGGCTTCACAGCGGAGGTTTGAAAAGTTTAATTATAAATGAATATCTTCCTTTGTTTAAACAATATTATGATTAAATCTTAAGTTACAAGAAAAAAACATTTGTTATGTGATGATACAAATGTAACCATGAGTGATATATATATATATATATATACATATATATATATATATATATATATATATATATATATATATATATATATATATATATATATATATATATATATATATATATATATATATATATATATATATATAGTATCCAAACAGCAGGCACTCACTGGACTTTATTGTAAAATATAAATACTTTATTGCATCAAGTTAAAACCGACAAACGTTTCGGCACTGCATTGTGCCTTTGTCAATGTCAAAAAAATACACAATAGCACACAACCAGAGTGCAGCTCCACACCCCAGAACAAATCTCTATATACATATTAAAAACAACATATATATACTTATCAATCAATCTCGAATTTGCCGCCAAACCTCCGTATTGCACTCCAGGAGGTACACTACTGACGTCACGCTGACACGCTAATCGTGCCTAGCGTGATGACGCATGGCACGGCGTTGCCATAGCAACGTCTAAGCGTCCGGCGGTGGAGAAATGGGGAATACCCGATGCTACTGTGCGCATGACAGGAAAAAGGTATAGTGTTTGGAAGAAATGTTGCTAACGGCAACCAATAAACACAATAGTCAGCGAGATCACAGACTCACCGGGTATTCCCTGGCAGGAGGCAGCAGTACTTAAAATCATTTAGACCATGGTACACAATACTGACAGGGTAGTGAATGCATGGACTAAGGACAGCACTAGCCGGGCAAATAAACGTGTATATCGCATTATTAGCATACTACTATTAGACCAATAGTGTAAAAAATGCACATATATGGAAATGTTGCTACACCTGCAGCCCAGAGTTATCCTATTTAAGTGACATCCTAGTCCACCCATAGAGAACCACTATTAAAATGAATACACATTGTAGAGCCCTAACCTACTTCAGGCAACTTGGAGTATGGTAGAATGTATATGTCAAATAAGTGGACACCCTCTGCTACGATACTTGGAAGACATAGATACTAAAGATCTGTAGTGTTTAATAGAAAGGGCTAAAATCCAGGGTGGTGTTAAGTCCCTTTGGGGCCAGAGTATCTAGTTTAAAGATCCATCGGCTCTCACGTTGGAGTAATGTTTTGCCTCTATCCCCTCCCCTTGGGTTAGGTGGGATATGATCTATAGGCATAGATCTAATGCTGGACACCGGGTGTTTCAGTAATGCACAGTGGCGTGCCACGGGTTGGTCTGATTCTCCATTTTTTAATGCTTCTCAGATGGAAAAACGATGGTTTGCCATCCGGTCTCGAAAAGAGGTGATTGTCTTTCCAATGTACACCAGGGCACACGGACAGGTGAGCATGTAAACCATATGCGTACTTGTACAGCTCAAGCGATGATTTATTTTATACCGCTGATTCTTATGGGGATGCTGAAAGGAGTCTCCTTTACGCATGCTGTTGCATGTGGTGCAGCTCCCACAGGGGAAGCATCCTTTTCTTGATGATTTCAACCAGGACTCTGTTTTGTAGTGATTCACAGGATCAGATTTAACGAGAATGTCCCTCAAATTCCTGGATCTCCGATACACTAACCTAGGTGCTGTCATATTCTGAAATGGTAAGGAGGGGTCAATACCAACCACAGGCCAGTGGCGACGTGCAGCGTTAGATATGCGTTCACATCCAGGTGTGAATGTAGTAATCAGGTTGAGTTGCTTTGATGTGTCCTTGTTGCGAATACCAGTGTCCGTTTGTATATCTGGCCCCAGTAATTTCCTTTGGGTGTCCAAGATTTCTTTCATAGGATAGCCTCTCCTTTTCAATTTCTCACCCATCTCCTTAACTTGGATCTTCTGCAGGGGTGTCTCGCTATTGTTTCTCAGTGCTCTAGTGAGTTGGGAGGTGAGAATGCCCTTGTTCTGGTGTTTAGGGTGAAAGCTGCTGGCATGTAACAATGAATTTCTGTCGGTTGGTTTAGTGTACAACTTGGTACCAAACCTTAGGTTGCCCGAGTCATTCACCTTAAAAACATTGAGGTCTAGGAAATTCACACCCTCAAGACTGAATTCAAGCTTGAATCGTATAGGACTGACCATGAGGTTCAAATGTGACACCCACTCCCGCAATGATGGCTCGCCCCCTCGCCATACAAGGAACACATCATCAATATAGCGAGTGTAATAAATCACTTGCGAGTGTTCAAACGGCTTCATGAGTTCTTGCTCGTACCATGCCATATAGATGTTGGCGTAGGTGGGTGCCACATTTGACCCCATGGCCGTGCCAACTTTCTGTAAATAATAACAATCCTCAAACTTAAAGTAGTTTTTCTCTAGACAGATCATTAACAGTTCACAAATGAATTCAATCGGGGGACCCACATAATACTCATTACCAGTCACCATGGATCTGACAGCCTCCACCCCCTCAATATGGGGGATGACAGTATAGAGGCTGTCAACATCCATGGTCACCAAAATGTCATCATATTGCAAATTAGAAAAACCAGATAATATCCTGAGTAGACTAGGGGAATCCTGTAGATAAGCCCTAGTATTTTTAACAACAGTCTGTAGGAAAGAGTCAATGTAGATGGCAAGGTTAGTCAAAACCGATCCTCGGGCAGAAACGATAGGTCTGCCCGGGGGGTTCACTAGCGTCTTGTGAACCTTAGGCAGTAGATAGAGCACAGGGACAATTGGGTGTTCAGTGATCAAAAAGTTTAGTTCTTTTTCATTAATAAATCCTGCTTCCAAACTGCATTGTAGAAAATTATCAATAGCAGCTTTATATACCTGTGTAGGATTCCGTATGTAGTTGTGTCAGACAGCTGTCTAAGGGCTTCTTGTCTATAATCTGTATAGTCAAGCACCACGATAGAACCACCCTTGTCCGCAGGGCGGACTATGACTGATCTATCATTACTTAACCCAATAAGAGCATCTCTTTCACCCTTGGTCAAATTAGGGTAGGGGGCTACATTTGAAGCTTCATTAACACTTTGTGTGAGTATTCTAGTGTAATTCCTGATGGAAGCATGAGTGTGGGGTGGTTCGTATGTAGATTTCTTTTTGAATGGTTCAGGAGAATATTCTTGTTCTCTAAAATGGTCTCTCAATTTTAGTTGGCGCTGAAACCTGTGTACATCGACCATCCTCTCAAAAGTGTCTACATGTGGAGTTGGCACAAAGGATAGACCTCGATTAAGCAAATTTATTTCAGCCTCACTTAATGGTCTGCTGCTAAGATTAAACACTATATTTGTTTCTTCTTTGTTTGTTTCTGATTTTGATTTGTGGCCCCCCTCCGTGTCCTACCTCTTTTTGATTTCTTTTGGTAGTACTGTGTATTGGTGGTTTCATATTGGACCTCGTGCTGACCCCTAAAAAAGAGGAAGAAGATTGTGTCTGTTGTGTGTTCTCCCTTAGTGCCGGGACCTCAGAAGTGGTCTCAGTACCAGAGGAATCACCTCCACTGCTGTCAACAATGCTAAGGGTGTTCTTAGATCTAAGATTTCTACGTCGCCTGTATGGCAACTCATCTTTACCATACAGCCAAGGGTATTCTCACCTCCCAACTCACTAGAGCACTGAGAAACAATAGCGAGACACCCCTGCAGAAGATCCAAGTTAAGGAGATGGGTGAGAAATTGAAAAGGAGAGGCTATCCTATGAAAGAAATCTTGGACACCCAAAGGAAATTACTGGGGCCAGATATACAAACGGACACTGGTATTCGCAACAAGGACACATCAAAGCAACTCAACCTGATTACTACATTCACACCTGGATATGAACGCATATCTAACGCTGCACGTCGCCACTGGCCTGTGGTTGGTATTGACCCCTCCTTACCATTTCAGAATATGACAGCACCTAGGTTAGTGTATCGGAGATCCAGGAATTTGAGGGACATTCTCGTTAAATCTGATCCTGTGAATCACTACAAAACAGAGTCCTGGTTGAAATCATCAAGAAAAGGATGCTTCCCCTGTGGGAGCTGCACCACATGCAACAGCATGCGTAAAGGAGACTCCTTTCAGCATCCCCATAAGAATCAGCGGTATAAAATAAATCATCGCTTGAGCTGTACAAGTACGCATGTGGTTTACATGCTCACCTGTCCGTGTGCCCTGGTGTACATTGGAAAGACAATCACCTCTTTTCGAGACCGGATGGCAAACCATCGTTTTGCGATCCGAGAAGCATTAAAAAATGGAGAATCAGACCAACCCGTGGCACGCCACTGTGCATTACTGAAACACCCGGTGTCCAGCATTAGATCTATGCTTATAGATCATATCCCACCTAACCCAAGGGGAGGGGATAGAGGCAAAACATTACTCCAACGTGAGAGCCGATGGATCTTTAAACTAGATACTCTGGCCCCAAAGGGACTTAACACCACCCTGGATTTTAGCCCTTTCTA